>NW_028190669.1:0-16671 GCF_048542155.1 Nylanderia fulva
TTGTTCAGTAAAACACTGGTAAGGTGCCAGTAAGGTGTCGATAACCCGTTGGTAAAAGAACGTATGTCGGTATATCGTCGGTAATGTCGGTAAAAGAACGTATGTTGGTATATTGTCGATAACGTCGGTAAAAGAACGTATGTCGGTATATCGTCGGTAATGTTGGTAAATCGAAAGTGTTCTCGATTGATTATTGTTTAAATGACTACTTGTTGTACGGATTTACGAAGTTATTTCTTGAGACACAAGATTTTTAAGAGATTGAACTATTTGCGTTTTTCCGTGTTAGAATTCCGAGGGTGGCACCGCATGTGGTGGTCGACCCTAGTTTTATAGCCCGACCTTTTTTTATAGCTTCCGCAGTGACGATGGAATAGAGGAAAAATGCGTCGGAGATTTTTCTAGAATGTTCTCTTCCACGTGGTAGAAGCGTCTCTGAATTTGCTAACACGCGCGATTCCTTAGGTTAAGGGGTAACACCACTCTAGGATTTTGAAAAAATCAATTTTTTTTTTTTTGCTTTAAACAATGCTTTAACATCATAAAAATAACATGCACTTGGTTTTATGGTAAAAAAAATTTTTTAAAAGCCTCTACCAACGATTTTTCCGCAGCGCCTCGGAGCGCCGCTTGAGCCTTAACGCGGCGCGTTCGGATTCATCGCTTTTGTCATCCTGTTTTACCTTTCAGGATAATAAGTGGCCCTGTTATTTATAGTGCAGAAGATGCTTGAGTTACTCAAAAGATCACCAGGGTACGCTACTGCCAAAATAAACTTGTATTTCAGTACAGCTGGCAATGTGACGCCAAGCACACGCACATTTTTGATTTTTTCATTGCTTTCTCTGTTTTCTATACATACATTTAGTTGTTTCTGAGTGCTTAACAAGATGAGTAATAAAAGAAAAATATATAAGGAGAAGAAAGGCTCAATGGGGAGTGCTAACGATTAGAAGAGACCGAGAATTTCAAAGCGGCGACCGTTGAACCGTTACGAATTGGAGATGCCGGATCTCGAGAAGGCTGGCACATCGGCTCGCAAATTATCAGAAATAGATCTTGAAGAATTTGAAGTAGAAGAAGGATTTGGATACCGAATTTTAAACTTTTTAGCCGTTTTCTCCGCTATATCGCAAGCTGTTGTCTGTAAAAATGCAAATCTGAAGTGACATTCACCGAATCTGCAAAGCGTGGCTTGGGTTTTAAAATTGTGATTTCGTGTCAAAAATGTGACAAAATTTATATTCCTAGTTCTCCATTTATTGAAAAAGGATACGAGATTAATCGTCGAATTGTACTTGCTATGCGGCTACTCGGAGTAGGACTAAATGGAATAATGAAATTTTGCGCGTTTATGGATCTCCCGCGACCAATTTTTCAATCATTCTACGACAGAGTCGTTAAAAGAATCGCTATTGGAGCAGAGGCGGTTTGTCAGCTCAGTATGAAAACTGCAGCTCAGGAAGAGAAGAAAAAAAGTGATGAGAAAGAGAATACAGATGGTATTACTGTATCTGGTGATGGTTCGTGGAGAAAGCGGGGTTTTTCGTCACTTTTCGGATTCGTATCGCTTATTGGATGGCTTAGCGGCAAAGTGGTTGATGTTGTTATAAAATCAAAATATTGTAAATCTTGTGAATTTTGGGAGAAACAAGAAGACACTGAGAAGTACAAGGAATGGATCGAAACGCATGAAAACGAATGCCAAGCTAACCACGAGGGCTCCGCCGGAAAGATGGAGGTGGACGCCGTCATAGAAATGTTCCAGCGCTCAAATTCTTTGCACAATTTAAAATATGCAAATTACGTGGGGGACGGAGATTCTAAAACTTTTAAAGGTATCATGGATTCAGAGCCTTATGCTGATTTCACAGTTATGAAGAAAGAGTGCATCGACCACGTACAAAAGCGAATGGGTACTCGCCTTCGCAATTTAAAAAAAAATACAAAAGGACTCGGAGGAAAAGGCAAGTTGACAGGTAAATTGATCGACGAGTTGTCAATTTATTATGGATTAGCTATACGCCGCAATCATGATTCCGTAGAAAAAATGCGGAATGAAATTTATGCGACGCTATTCCATAAAATATCAACCGACGAAAAACCGCAGCACGAAAAATGCCCGTCCGGAGAAAATTCGTGGTGTTCATGGCAAAAAGCACAGGCCATTGGTAATGTCGATTACAAGCATAAACCACCTCTCTCGACTTCAGTTTTTGAAGCAATTTTACCAATTTATAAAGAATTAAGCAGCGACGATCTGCTTACTCGTTGCATCGGCGGCTATACTCAAAATAGCAACGAGAGTTTCAATTCGACAGTTTGGTCAATGGCTCCGAAATCGACCTCCAGTGGCAAGCATGTGCTTGATACTGCCATATATATCGCTGTAGGTATATATAATGATGGCCTATCAAGTGTTATGAGGCTCATGCAAAATTTAGGCATGAAAATTGGGACGAATTGCTACAATTTCTGCGTCGAAACGGACGAGCGCCGCATCAAGTATTCGGAGCGATCGCTGACTAATGCTGCAAAAGAGGCCCGATTGCTTTTAAAATCATCCAGGAAGGAAGAAGAAGAGGCGAGTATTAATCTGGATGGCCAAATGTATGGTGCATGCATCGCTGATTAAAGGTAAACATAAATTTCAAGCATTTTAAGTGCTCGTGAAACTGTAAACGCGTTTTTCTCGAAACCACTTTTTTCAATCTTAGCGAACACATTACTTCAACACGGTTGCATGGATCAGTTTGAAAATTTGACAGTAGCTTCACAATTACATCCTTTATAGAAGTACGTAGGGGTTTTTCGATTCGATGTAAACTTTTTATTTTATAAACAATTTACTGCTTATTTTTTGGCATAAAATTGAATTTTTTTTTTCAAAAGTGCACCGTTTCTGCAAAATTTGATAAAATAAAAAATCCCTACGTACTTCTATAGGCAATAGTATGTAGATTTAAAATTTTTTTGGTTTTTTATTCTAGGTCTTATAGTTCACGAGAAATTGGTTCGCTAATGGAAGCGTTTTTTAAAAACGTCATTTTGAAGATTGTCTCTCTCGTCGCCATTTTGTATAAAAAAAATAATAAAAAAATTTTTTTCTATACTTAAATATATGCTCAATAAACCTTCTCAAGAAAAATTCCCATTCCTTTTATTATATTCTCAAAAAAAATTGTCAAAGTTAGGTCTTTTTTTCGACCGCTAGAGTGGTGTTACCCCTTAACGTGAATTTCACTTACCTTTAGTAGCACTTTCTTGATCGTGTCGGCTCGTACTTGGAGGTAGTGCGTGCGGCGAGGGTCGTTCACTGGGATGTTTGGCGGCGGCAGGCGTCGTGGTTGGAACGTTATTGGTATGCACTTCCACTGTAGGAGTTCGTCGTTGTTATTATTTTTAATGTTGAAAATGTTCTCGTATTCAGGATCGGCCTGATATTCCACTCCGAGGAATTGAGAATATTCCTCGGTCGCTGATTCGCGATAAAGTCGGTTTAGTTTTCGTAATTGATTCTTCCTTCCTGCGCGTCGCGTCTTAGGCATATTGAATTTGATGCATCCTCTGAATGATTACTCAAATAAGGAGGGTTGATATGCGGCGGACCTCACTATCAATTCCTTATTTTGGCAAATGCTAAGAATGTTAATTCTGACTGTGATGAGCGGTGGTCCGCTCCAAACACAGTTTGAATTATTCTGAATTCAAACGCCGTATGACAAATTTAAACGCTATCGTATTTTATCACGGGAGTAGAAGTTTTGAAGAATACTGAACACTAGTTTTCACACATGAATACACTGATTTATTCGTATAGTAGTACAAAATTCGAGACTAAAACTTAGAATTAGAATTTAGATTTAGACTTAGAATTTAGAGTTAGAATATTAACTTAGAGTTAGAATTTTAGAATTAGAGTTAGGATTTAGAATTTGGACTTAGAGTTAGAATTTAGGAGTGCGACTATACTGTTCGGTGTCGCGCAGAGAACTGCCGAAATTCGGGACTGCTCTGAGGTCCTTCGTTTCGGCGGCTCGGGCCTGCGGCGGCCTGGAGAGGGGGAACTCTCCGGAGTAGGGGCTCTCACCGTGGTGGGAGATCCTTAGGCGCTACGAAGCGCCACGCTTAGTTTCTAAGCGGAGTTAAGCGTCATGGCCGGCTTTGGCGCGCTTTTCAAATAGCGTTTAAGGAACTTGGAGTAAACGAAAAAATTTATACGGCCGGACGTGACCATTGTAAAATTTACACACAATTTCAATTGGAATGACACAAAAATCCTAGATTATGAAAAGAATTATTATAAAAGGTTGATATCAGAAATGATATATATTAAAGAAGAAAACAACAGTATCAACCTAAAAAAGGACACCGAGCGTCTTGACGGTTCTTATTTTGATATTCTAAAAAAATTGTCTACGTCATCTTAAAAATTGGGTATATATACAGCGCGCCGACATTGTAAGATACAGATATCGATTTGTTTTTTAAAAAAGTACACATTGTGATTATGTTAAGTAAAAAGAAATTTTTTTTTTTTAAAAGTGTTATGTTCGTGACAAAAAAGTAAGTTAATACTATTTATTAAAAATCTAAATAAATTAATACAATTGTCGCTCGTATATTGAAAACAAAGTGATAAATATAAGGCCAACTTATCGAGCTGAATATTCGAGATGTTCAGTCAACTACCATTTATTACATGTATAAATTATAAAACTACAGTCATTATATTAAAACTAACGCAAATTACAATCATTCTATAAACGTTTCGACCGCACGCGGTCTTCTTCAGTATAATTATTGAAATATAAATTCTTACAATTCACATAATATCGAAATTTAATTATAGTTATTCAGAATCAAGAGTTTTTGAGTAATTAACGCGTGTTTCAATCCGTCCTGTCCAACAATGTTCGCCTCGATATGATCCCTGATTTTGTTCAGATCTCGGATAGTTTCATCGTTAATATGCGAGAAATTAACCCGTTCCGTAGGCGCTATCATCGTTCTTCTTGATAATTTTGCTACTTATTAACAGTTATTAAGGATGACACATAACAAACCAACAATACAGAAAGACAGCTCATTTTAAACTCTACTTGATCGGAGAGCGTGCGTGTTTATATATGATCTAATATCTATGTTTTACTCGTTAATGTCCTATTTGTCCTATTATTATTTCTTGTTCGCTAATATATCCAAAATATCAAAATACGACTCGCTAAGTAACTCAGTATCTTTGTTTAAATTTAGTCCATTTTTTTGTTCCTTGATATGTAGCATCTCAGAAATGAGTCTTTTATAATAATTATTTTCGTTGTCCATGATCTTAACATTGTCCCAATTAAAAGTATGATGTTCATTTATTATGTGTTCAGAAATTACTGAATGTTTCGTTGAGTCCAACCTAATATTATTTTTATGTTCTTTTATTCGCGTCTGCAATTGCCTCTTTGTTTGGCCTACATAAGATGCATTACAATTATTGCAACTGATCTTATAAACCACATTCGAATTGCATGGATGTTTAGTTTTATCTTTCTGCGCTTTAATAATATTATCCAGTTTGTTGAGACATCTATACCCTACCATACAATTTTTATTTTTTACCGAGGAAACAATCATTTCTGAGATCCCATCTATATACGGAATGACAAAGAATTTTTTATTGACCGAGTCATTTCTTATACTTTTTGTTCTTTCTATGTTGGCCTGTCTCTCTATAATGCTCCCCTTAGATATGATATGTTCTATCCGATGATTAATTTTGTTAAAAATCAGATCAAGAGGGTAACCATTGCTTCTGAGTATATTAATAATTAACTCCAAATTTTTATTAAAAAATAGTGGATGTGATAGCAATAGACATCTGTCTACAAGGTTATATATTATTCCTATTTTGTGGCATAGTGGGTGGTTTGAATAAAATGATAACGTCCTTCCTGAGAAGGTTTCTTTTTGATACCAGTCTATATATATTTTGTTATTAATAATTTTAAGTGATAAATCTAAGAAATTCAAGCTATGGTTAACCTCTTGTTCGACCGTGAATTTAAGTCTTTCATGATAGTTGTTAAAATTATTCACAATCTGAGTCATATTAGTCATAGAGGTGGCCACTATTATGTCATCCACATAACGAAAATAAAACAAACATTCCAAATTCAACGCTTTGAGAACTGTATCCTCAAGATCTTGCATAACCAGGTCTGCAATAATTGGTGATAACGGTGACCCCATAGGGGTCCCAAACGTCTGTTTATAAATTATGTCATCAAATGTAAAATATGTAGAAGTCAATATGAATTTTATACCCCCCAAAAATTCGTTTTTCGGTATTTTAGTATTTATTCCAATGTGATCCCATCTATCGTTAATACCGTCAATCGCAAGATCCAGAGGAACGTTCGTAAACAAAGACACCACATCCAAGGAAAACATCCTATCATTCTCATCAATCTTTTTACCAGACAATATGCTGTACAAATCAAAACTATTATTAATATGACTTTTCGCTTTGGGTAGACTAGTTCGTAAGGTGTTTTGTAAAAACGAAGCCAGCGAGTATAGAGCTGTATCAACCGATGAAACTATGATTCTAACTGGATAGTTTTCCTTATGGATTTTCGGTAATCCATACGCTTTTGGAAGGAGAGAATCACTACAACGTAATTTATAATATTCGTTTTTTGAAATATAATCTTCCTTAAGCCATCTCTTCAACAAATCATTCAAATCGTTCTCTATTTTTTTGCACGGATTTTTTTTAACAATAGTGTAAGTGTTGACATCTTTTAAAACGTTTTCCATTTTGTTAATATAATGAGATCTTTCCATTGCCACCGTAGCATTACCCTTGTCCGCGCGTGTGAATAGAACATTCGGATTGTCTTTACAAAATTTTATTAAATCTCTGTGTGCACCAAGTAATTTTTGTTGACTTACGTCATTTTTATCCTTCGTGTTCAGAAGTTGTGCAAATTTTGGAACCGCGATATTTCTGATTGTTGTGAGATTATTAATATTATTTCGTTTGCTATTACTCTCTATGTCCTTGATGAATTCATGTATCGCTGTTTTTTTACTAATATTCGGAAGACAGAATTTATCACCCATTTGCAACAGATTAGAAACGTTAGGCGGAATGTCTGTGTTGGAAAGATTAACAAACCATTTTTTATTAGTATTTTCCAAAGGGTTAATTGTATCATTGAGAAATTTATTGGCTTCTATGTGTATATTGATCTCCTTGGCATCATTAGTGATTGCCCTGAGAGAATTTTGTGATATTTTCGTCGGTTGTGAAGAAAAATCTAAATGTAATATTTGAGCGGATATATTAATTTGTTCACAGTGTCGTTACATAATATAACAATATGACATACATAAATCTGACGCTCTAACTCATGCCAACAAACATGAATTTTGTACTGCGTTCGTCATATAATCTCATAAATGTTGTATTTATATTAAGGTCGATATGACTAAATTAATTTTTTGACATATTATTAGGATATTGAAGAAGACTGTCGTACAGTCGAAACGTTTATCTTAACTTTTGTATATTATGACGTAAATTAATAAAAAAATTTTTCAATTAATAGCATATAAGCTCGTTAAGTTGGCCTTTTATTATATCTCATATTTTAATTGTATACGAGCCGAAGTTTAATTTATAAAATATATATAGATAATTCTTTGGTTCTACCAAACATCGTCCGATATAGATTCTTGGGGCGGCTTCTTTTGCTCGAATGATCCCTGTCTTATTATGATTTGTTATCGCGTGTATAATTGTTTCACTACGCGGGTTTAAGATAATTTTGTTATACGGTTGCAATTTCAGGACGGCGTTTCCGATTTGTAATTCGCGTTTTTTGTAATCGCACGTGACTTGTTGCTTCTGGAGAAAATCGATTCCTATGATCTCGTCGTATTCCATCGGGATCATCTTTCACGACGTAAATCGCGTGTTTTATCTTGTTTTCGTTTAACTCAATTGTCGCGTACATTTTCCCGATTGACTTTGCTTTATGACCGGTTATTCCAACGAGGGTTATTTTTTCATTGTAAATTTCGGTCTCGCCCTTCAAATGTTTCACTTTTATCAATGAAATCGTAGCTCCTGAATCGTAAAGCATATTTACTTTTCCGCGTTTTGCCTCTCGCATGGGCAGAGTAATAATATTTAAACTCGCTCTCTCTCTTGGCGTTCGGCGCACGTGTGTCACCTGATATTCGAGCGCGCGAGTCTTCTTAATCTTATCTCCGCGCTCTCCGTCTTCATCGCTGCTACGTTCAGACTCGGAATTTCTCTCCTGCCGGATTCTTTAATTATCTATTTTATTAATACTTCGCGGGTTTTTTCGATCCTCTGGTTTGTTCCATGGGAGCGTCTTATTTTTTGGTCGCCCGTTTAATTCCCAACATTCTTCGCGGTTATGTCCACGCTTTTTGCAATAATTGCAAAATGGCGGATACGCGTGAGGATTTTTCCGGTTTCGGCAGAACGTTGACCTTGCTACGACAGTCTCGTCCGTAATGTCCGGGTTTTCCACATCTATAACATTGTCCGTTGCTAGGTCCGATAAATCTCTTTTCCGCGCTTGCGCCGGCTATCTCTTCTTGAAGCGTCGTATATCGTTGTGAGTGTACGAGTACTTTTAAGTCGCTTTGTAGCCTTAATTGAAAATTTAATAACGCTTGTGTTTGGATTGTTTGTAAGATAGTGCGTTTCTCTGAGCTTGCCTGGTTTCCTTCCTCTATCATTAAATCGTATAAATTTATAGCGAGCTGGTCGACGCGTTGCCCGAAACTTTGCGCTGACTCATTATATTTCTGCTTTAGTGAATTGAATTCTAATTGTAAGTGGGCAGTACTTTGCTTGCTTTGGTATGCAGTCTCTAGTTGTCGTTTTAATTTTTCAAACGTTTGTATGTCTCGCGTTTTGAAATCTTGCATGGCTTTACCCTTTAATTTAGTAAATAGTATGCCTTGTATCAGAGATTCTTCGTCTCCGGGGTGTATGTTTTGCATTGTATATGTGCATGCGTTCAGAAATTCCTGAAGGCGGTGTCGCGATGTACCGTCGAATTCGGGTATCATCATTCGCGCTTCTTTTAGAGACATATATTGTCGTGCAGTACTCCGTCGATTTCGTACGTCGCGCTCAGTCCGTCCGTAAGTCATACGAGGCTCGTAATCGGACTCCCGTTGTTCGTCTGTGTGTGTGTATGCATGTGCGGCTTCTATTCTATTCATACGTGTGTTTAGTGTATGTAGCTCTGCATGTATTGTATTATAGTATTGTATTATAGTATTGTATAGCTTGTATTGTATTATATTAAGCATTTGTGAAGTTTCTCCGGGCGCTACGACGGAGGGTTGTTGTGACGTGACGTCTAAATTCTGTCCCATTTGTGCAAGGGTTTGTCGGAGTATGCTCATTTCGGCATCTATCGCGGTTGGCGGAATAATCGCGTCCGCGTTTGTATTTTCTGCCATATTTATTTCGTTATAAATTTCTTTGGGATCGAATATTTTGCTGTCGTATGACGTTAATGAAAATTCTCTTTGCAAAGATACTCTACTCGGAGTTCGGCTGATATACGGTCGCAATCAACGCGGTTTGTTTTGAGTTACTTGAACGGAGTCGCTCGGATTATTCGCAAAAATACTTGCGTCAAAACTAGTAAACGGAAATTCTCGTTCGTTTATTACGTTCGGAGGTAACTCGGTATTATTTTTGTTTGACAAGTCGCTGTCTAAATTTCTACAAACGCTTTCGAGATTTTGCGCAGTTAAAGGCAATACTCGCGTCGTTAACCGTACAGGTGCACTATGCAACCACGATTGGTTTTTAATCGCTTGTCGGGGTGTTTCGTCACCTTCCGATATTCACACAATCAAATAAATTCGGACTTACAGTATTACGGCTCACATCGTTACGCTCTATACGGGTCGGCTGCAGCCGCTGCAACTCGATCGCTCGTGGGCTGATAACGGCTGCTCCGTGTTGGTGATAGATACGGCGGGTCGTCGCTCGTGATGATGCGCTGCCCGTGAGGTTGTCGTAGGTCGGCGTTGTCCTTGAACGTCGGCGATCCTTTTCGATTCTCTGCTGCTTATCACTCGTTGCACTGTTTATGTTGTCCGCTCTCTCGCTCTCTCCTAGTCGTAGCTTCTGCTGGTTTCTGTCAGGGTTACTAACGTGCCCGTCTAACACTTGTTATAATTTTATGTTTTTACAGGTCTTCGCCGCTGTAAGGATTTTGGAGACGACGTCGGCCCTGCGGCTGAGATCCCACCGCTGCCACCAAATTGTTGTGCCTCCGGGAAGGCACGGAAAATTTTGGAGTCTCAGTCGACTAAAGGATGAGGATCCTAAGATCGGCGGGCGTCTCCACTTTGTCAAACTTCATTGGTTTAATTGAATAAATCTTTTATTTCACTTATTTCTCGAGTTGGTTTAATTATGTCTATTCCCCTGGGTGGTTAAGTATGCCCGCACTTGGCAGTTAGATTACAGGTGATAGTTTGTATTCTGCGGCTTGTCTTCGACTCGTAGTTTGGTTCTAATTAGCGACTTGACTTTTCGGAATTTCGTTAGCAACTGACTTCATCGCCTCGCTCTCCGTTTGCGGTGGTCTCCTGCCCTTTTCTACATTTTTCGGGGGAAGATGTAGAAAAACTCTTTCATTGACTAATTTTTATTCACACGCTTTTATCTAGGTGCAAGCGAAGCAGGTTGATTCTTCGCTTGCGATCCGCGGTTTTCGATGTAACGCTTATATTTCATTGCGTTTGCGTCTTTTCGCGATAAGCGCTTTGCGAGAACGTGAGAACGTTTCTCAAATGATTGCATAATAGCCGACTTACTAATTTATTATTAAAACTATATTTAATATAATATAGTTATAGTCATTCGGACTATAACAACTGTAAAAATTAGATAAAAATTATAACTCGTAAAAAATATAAAAATATAATTAAAAAATAATAATTGTGAGACGACCCAACTGGCTTAAATTGATTATTATTATTAATTCGATTATTATTATTAATTCATATACAAGAAAAGACAACGTTTCGACCTTAAGTTTAGGTCCTTATCAAGTCTAAAATTAAAAACAATACCAATAAATGTACATACAAGAATTTCAATTTTAAGAAAGCAAAGCATAAACCACGATTGTAATAACAAATTAAAACGTACCTTACAAAATCTTTAATACAATATATATAATTAAAAAACTCCATCTTCATCTCGACTAAGAGCCAAACGCGATGTTATTGCGACAAATTAAGATTTAGAAATTTATGGAAACTGAGGAATTTCTAAATCTTAATTTGTCGCAATAACATCGCGTTTGGCTCTTAGTCGAGATGAAGATGGAGTTTAAAAAAAAAAAATAGGAGAGCTGACTCACAAATATTCTTATTAATGTTTGTTGCGTTTAGACCAGGTACGACGCCTTGGTGGGGGGTTGGGGGGTTATAAACATTGAGAGAAATATTGATTTGTAAGTGTCTGAATAGCTTAGTTGGAAGAGCAGTCGCCCGGCAAGCGGAAGTTCTCGGGTTCGATTCCCGATTCAGCCGACTTTCGGACCAATATTTTTCTCGTCTTTTTCTTACAGGGGATGTTAAGAGAAGGAACAAGGGGAATTTCTGAGATCCCAACCATAGGATTCAAATTCCTCAGTTTCCAAAAATTTCTAAATCTTAATTTGTCGCAATAACATCGCGTTTGGCTCTTAGTCGAGATGAAGATGGAGTTTTTTTAAAAAAAAATAGGAGAGCTGACTCACAAATATTCTTATTAATATATAATTAAGTTTTTTCATTTTACGCATTTCTATATGTTCACGAACGCGCTGCGAGAGAAAGGATCGCGCTGCACGAAAGGATGAGTCACCTTTTGTATTAAACTGACTTTAATATTATAAAACAATTAAAAAACGAACACTTTAACAAACTTTTACAATCTTAATTAATTTACAGAGAAAACCGAACTCAAAATCAAAGTGCGGAATAAGCGGCGGTCGTCAACGAATTTTTGCGGTTTTACAAATCTGCGGTTGCGTTATGCGGTTCACGGCGGAAAAGCGATAAGGCCCGGATTTCGGGTGCGAGCTCTCTTTTATGGGTTTCCGCAGAAAACCCACCTTTTCGGGAAGCGCCAATTATTGCGAGCAATTTTAAGTGTGCTCGAGGTGACTCGAGGGCACAGCTCATTATTGGCCGCTGTCAAAATTAACGGAAGACGGCTGGCAGAAAGCATGCGCGCGCGGGTGATCGCGATAATTATTGGTGAAAAGAGGCGCCTGTGGTAAGCCGCGCATGCTCACTAAAACTAATTATTCGGCGGAACGGTTGTGATACCGTTAATTGTTGATATTTTGAGGAATGTTTTTTTGAGACAGATTGATTTATGTCGCTATGTTTCTCCGCGAAAAACATACAAAAAACTATTTGCTGTAAATATCGATTATTCTAGAATCTTCTAAAATATTATTCGAACAGAATATTTTATTTTATTCTACGGCTAATATTTTCTGATGCGTTTTGAACATTCCCGCCCGCCTTGCCGCGCAGTGACAACATGTGTGGAATTTCGGCCGCGGAAGCTCGAATCGATAGTGATCGATGGTGGGGTAGACGCGCAGGCGCGGAGAAATACACGTGATGATCGCGTGGTAATTGAATCGATCAGCTGATACAATGAACATGTGGTGATCAGCTGAGGCAATGAAACCGCGTGTTTGGTGAGTTGTGTAGTGCAGTGCGATGATGGAACAATTATCAGTGCGGTGATGGATCAAATGTAAGTGCGGTGATGGATGAAAAAAAATGAGATGTGACAAGTAATACAGTGCGTGAGGTGAAAAGTGTCGCGAGATAAATTATGTGCCGGCGGACTACGTGTCCGCGTTAGTCATGCCAGGAATACGATTCGCGCCCGGAAGCATGACTAATTTAACGAGCGGGCGCACGAATTCGGATGTGGCGGTGCGAACCGAAACCACGCGGACGATACCGTCGTCCCCGGGATGCAGGCTCGTGATCCGTGCGAGAGGCCATCGGGTCGGAGGGGTGAGCTCCGAACGAATGAGACAGAGGTCCCCCACGTGAGGTGCGGCCTTGGACTTGACCCATTTGGTGCGGGGGTTGAGGCCGTGCACGTACTCCGCTGACCAACGCTGCCAAAAATGGTCTCGCATCAATTGGAGATGACGCCAGCGTGACAGTGTGGATGCTGGTTGACCAGTCAACGATGGCTTAGGTACGGCTAATAGCGGCGCCCCGATGAGGAAGTGGCCTGGTGTGAGCGCCGAAGTGTCGTCCGGATCGTCTGATAAAGCCTGCAACGGACGAGAATTAAGACACGCCTCGATTTGCGTGAGGAGTGTGCTAAGCTCCTCATATGTGAAGGTGGTTTCGCCGATTACTCGACGGAGGTGGAACTTTGTGGATTTTACGGCAGCCTCCCACAGACCACCGAAGTGAGGGGCCGCTGGCGGATTAAAGTGCCAGCGGATCCCTTGATTGTTGGCGGCGCGAGCGATGTGATGGCCCTCGGAAGATGACGCCTTGAAGAGCTCGCGCAGGGTGCGATCGGCGCCGACGAACGTCGTGCCGCAGTCGCTGTACACGTCCGTACACAGGCCTCTGCGGGAAACGAAGCGGCGTAAGGCGGCGATGAAGGCCTCGGAACTGTAGTCCGAGACGACCTCGATGTGGATAGCCTTCGACCAAAAGCATACGAAGACAGCTATGTATCCTCTCTGTGAGCGGTGTCCGCGCCCCTTGCTGGTCCGGATGAAGATGGGTCCCGCGTAGTCCAGGCCAGTGCTCAGGAATGGCCGAGTCGGCCTCACTCGGTCACGCGGAAGGTTGCCCATTGGAGGCTGTGGAGTGGCCGCTCGCCAGCGAGTGTGTAGCGTTACTGTAGCATTAACTATAGCATTTTTACATCTACACTTACACCACATATACACTTACACCTTATACGTTTTTACACCTTCGTTACTATGTTACAGACCATTTGTTTATTAAACAAATACATCTTTTATTGCTTTCACTTTTTATTGTAATTTCTCATTGATAACACGTATTAATAAAAGCTCTTAAAAAAAGTTATCGTTTGTGGACAAATATTACTACATTTTGGTGACCCCGACGTGATTAGTGATCAACACAGGAATATTCTCTTGAGCGGGAAATTCAATTTCTGAATTTTTGAAAAATTTCTATACGTGGTCAAGAATCTTCGGACTTGGATTTCCGGATCGTTTCTTTTCGTCATCGGAATATCAATCGAGATGCCTTTGGATAGATCTCCTCCTAGAACTGAGACAACTAACTCTACTGTTCCGTCTACTTCAACTGCTTTGACATCTTCGAAAGAGAACATTTTAAATCAGGTGGGATCGGAAATTTTTAATTCACCCTCTGGAAATATGCAACAGCAATCTGGTGAGTCCATTCAGATCCATTCTAATGAATTTCGTCTGGTAAAACTTCCCACATTCTGGCACAAGCAACCTAAATTGTGGTTTGCTCAAGTCGAAAGCGAATTTTTGGTATTTCGTATACGTTCCGAAGAAATAAAATATAGTACTGTTATCCGTCATCTCGATGAAAAGGCATTAATTGTCGTTTCGGAAATTGTTGAAAATCCACCCGAAAATGATAAATATAACGCTTTAAAATCGGCGCTCATTAATTGCTTCACGGATTCAGAAGAAAAACGCTTACGTCAATTATTAGCCGGAATTGAATTGAATGATAAAAAACCAACGGAGCTTTTACGAAACATACGCCAATTATCCGGTGGATCTTTAGCGGATAATATTTTACATTCACTTTGGCTTCAACGTTTGCCATACAAAGTTCAAGCGACTTTAGCTGTTGTTGAGGACGTACCCTTAATCAAGCTAGCTGAACTCGCTGATAAAATAGTCGAACGTGATACCGGGTATCAAATAACCGAAGTAAATACTTCTTTAAAATCAAAATCAAAGCAATCGGATCTTGCCGATTTAGAAAAAAGAATTGCTGCGCTGGAAGTTTTTCGTCGTCGCGGTAGATCTTTTAGTCGATCTCGAAGTAAAACAAGATTAAGATCTAATTCAAAAGATAAAAAGTCGGATTCTAAGGAACAAATTTGTTTTTATCACAAGAAATTTGGAGATAAAGCAAAGAAATGTACAATTCCTTGTACTAAGTCAAAAACTCTTTGTCTCACTGATTCAACGGAAAACTAGAGATACCGTTGAAGATAGAGGCAACTCGCAACGGTTTACCTTGTCATCGCCTCGTTATTTTTGACAAGTCGTCTAATTTACAATTTCTTGTTGACACTGGTGCTGACATTTCTTTGCTTCCCAAGAAAATATTATACAAACCGTTATCAACCAATTTAAAACTTTTTGCTGCTAACGGAACACACATTGATACTTATGGATCTAAAACTCTTTCCGTGGATCTTGGTCTCAGGAGAAGAGAATTTTCCGTTGGAAATTTTGCGTGGCGGACATACAACGTCCCATTTTAGGCGCAGATTTCCTCGGACATTTTAATCTCCTTGTAGATGTTAAAAACAAACGTCTAATTGATTCCTTAACAGGTCTTAAAAACTGTGGAAAGATACAAGAAGTTTTGCAATTATCAATTTGTACCACATCTCCAGATTCTTCTTTTCACAAGATTTTAGCAGAATTTCAAGGACTTACTCATTTTGCCCCTCTTTCATCGGTAAACTCACATGGAATTGAACATCGGATTGTTACGGAAGGTCCTCCGAAATTTGCAATTCCCAGAAGACTTTCTCCGGAGAAACTGAAGTATGCTAAAGAAGAATTTAAATTCATGATGGACCAAGGTATTTGTAGACCATCATGCAGTACGTGGGCAGCACCTTTACATATGGTTCCAAAAAAGGAAAATGTATGGAGACTTTGTGGAGATTATCGTGCGTTAAATTCGGTCACTGTCCCTGACCTGATCGATATCCATTGCCTCACATACAGGATTTCACTGCGGAGCTCTACGGTAAGAATATCTTTTCTAAGATTGATATGGTTAAAGCGTACTATCAAGTACCCGTTGCAAAGGAAGATATTCCTAAGACCGCTGTAACTACACCTTTTGGACTTTTCGAATTTTTGGTTATGCCTTTTGGTCTTCGTAACGCAGCTCAAACTTTTCAGAGGTTTATGAATATATTGTTAAATGATTTAGATTTTGCATTTTGCTATCTTGATGATATTCTCATAGCTTCTAGAGATGAGTCAGAACACATAGCTCATTTGCGGATTGTTTTTGATCGTCTACAGAAAGCTGTATTGTCACTTAATGTTTCCAAATGTCTTTTTGGTCAAAAAGAAATTACTTTTCTCGGATATCTTGTTTCTAATCAAGGAATCAAACCTACAGAACAAAAAGTCAAATCAATTATCGACTATCCCAAACCTAAGACAATACATGATTTAAGAAGGAAGATTTATTGGTATTATTAATTATTATCGTCGTTGCCTTAAAAACGCAGCTGAACATCAAGCATTACTTACAAACTTTTTGAAGGACAGTCGCAAGAGAGATAGGAGAACTATTCCTTGGTCTATGGAGACAGAAGCAGCTTTCAGAATTGCAAAGAAGAAAGTC
>NW_028190669.1:17881-64804 GCF_048542155.1 Nylanderia fulva
GGGGCATCTGGGATTCCCTTTTTTTCTTTCGATTTTTTAAAAAAACCCAAAAATTTTTTTTATTATAATGACACACACATATATTAAAAAAAAAATAATCACAAAAAAATTTCCCCCTGACAAAATGTTTTTTATTAAAAAATTTTTCAGAAAAAAAATTATTACCCTTACCCGTTTTTGGGTTTTTTTGGGGCCCCATAGAACCCGTACAGGGGGGGCAAATTTTTGATGTTTTTTAAATTGTAAAAGGGTTTTTTAAAAAATTTTTTTAAACAACACCTTTTTTGACCTAAAAGACTAGAAAAAATTTTGAAAAAAATTTCAAAAATTTGCGCAAATTTGAAGTAGAAATAAATATTTTTTAGAAATTAAAAACGGACATAAATCCCCCCACCAATAGGGTTTTAAGGTTAAAATTCATTTTAAATTTGGGATTTGGACATTTCTGATATTAGATTTTATAAATTAACATATTAAATAAATTAAATTAAAAATATTACGTTTTTAAAAATATTAATTTTTTAAATTTTTAATTGCATTTATTTGAAAAGGAAGATGATAAAACATTTCTTTAAAAAAAAGTCAAATAAGCTCGAAAAAAAAAAGAATGTGAAAAGAATGTCTTCGAGGAAAATTTTCTTTCCTGCTGACAAAAAAAATTTAGATTTGGCTGATTTGAGAACAAACCACCCGCAATAAACACTGGTAATACGTGTAAATATTTTTTATTTTCCTATTTTAAAAATTTTTATATAAATAAAAAATTTACAATAGGAAAAATTTTTGGGTGAAAATTTTAAAAAATTTACCCGGGGGTAAATATATATATATAAATAATATATATAATATACAGGGTGATTCATTTTAAACTATCCCCAAAAATTTCCGATAGATTAGTCGGTGATAATTAAAAAAATCAAAATGTATATATATATAATATAATATATTATATAATGTTATGTCCGTGTCCCCCCCCGTTTGCGATACATCCTGTATTAACGATCGTCAGGATTTCTATTAGGATTTCTTAGGGTTTTTTCGGGGTCTTCTATCGGGGTTTCTATCAGGATCTTCTATCGTCGCAAAGAAGTTTATGCTTCGATGCTTTTTTGGTCAGCGTCGTGGGGGGACTATCCCGACACTATCGGCGGAATATTTGCTTTAAGATTAATGCCTAATTTTAATTGTATCGTACTTTTTGGTTCTAATTTTAAATTTTATTGTTTATTACGCGAGGTATTCTTTTCCGGGCGTGTGGATTTTTGATGCCGCGACTTTCTTCGAGATAATCCGAAGGGGGTCGCGGACTTAACTTTTTTGGGGGCTCGCCCGGGGATCGTTCGACGAACACGACCCAAAACCGTAGTAAAAAGGGACAAATATTTCGTGTGTGGGTGCGGTGAAAAGGGTTACGATGTCTTTGGTGCTTCCCCCCCGGATTACCGTTCGCAAGCTTGTCACGAGCAAGATGGGCAAAGAACAACATCGACTCCACTTGGGGCGATTAACAGGGGAAAAACTTCCGAGCGCTGGACGTTTAAGGGGGCTTTTAGAAAAAATGGGAAATTGCGAGGGGAAGCTCACAACAGCAGCTAAATTTTTTTGACGTTTTCTGCAACAGCGGACGAGGAACTGCCCCCCGTTTAAGGAAAGACTCGCCTCATCGGAAAAAAAACCCACAAGTAAAACACATAAAGAATTCCGAACAACACCCAGTAAAATAGCGAATCGAAAAATTTTTTACAAAATAATTTTAGCTCGATAAAAGCCAAACCCAAAATTTTGAGGGGAGTGTCCCCTTGCGCAAATTTTATTCCCCTTCGTTTTTATTGCGCGAGCAAAGGTTGGAATTCGTTTCAAAAACCTTGGCCTTGCCGCGTTAAAGGGAAAAAGCGCGGACTTTTTTGGAGGGAATTTTTGGGGGAGTTTTGAAAATTTAGATTCGCGGTTTTTTAAAGCCCAAAATTAAAATTTACGTTTCGGTGAGGGTTCGGCTCACCCTTATTACCGCAATTTACGAATCGTAGAAAAAGATTTGGGAAAATTTTGGTTTCTCTTGGCGGGGGATTTAAAATTGTCGCTTAGCCTACCCTGATGTTCTCAGAAGTTAAGAAAAATTTTCTTCGCCTTTTTATTACTGAAATATCAGACGGGTTTTTAAAGAACCTTCAATTAGAAAGCTTTTTTATTAAAATCTGCCATGAGAAGCAGGGCAGTAAAAGTTTTCAGAAAATATTTTTCAAAAAAAAAAAAATTTCCCAAAAAAAAATTTTGAAAAAAAACAAAATAATAAATATAATAAATTAATAAATTTAATAAATTTAAAACAAAGAGAAAAACGAGGAAACAAAAGAGAAACTAAGGAAAAGGGAAGCGTATAAAATAAATTTTTTTAAAAGGAACGGTCCAAAGGCGAAAAAGGAATTTTGGGCATTGCGGCGCTAGGGGCACTTCCTTTTTAAAGTCCGTTTTTTACGGAAAAAAGGTTTTTGAACTTGCGGGCGGTGGGCAATTGCTGTAGCCCCAAATGTTTTAAAATGTGCTGAAAAAGTAAACTAGAATTTTTTATTTAAGGAAATTGACAAAAAATTTGTCGTTTTAAAAATAGAGGGGTTCCGAGTTTTTTTCTTAAAAGGACGGATTTTGAAAAAACGAAAAAATATTTGAAAATAATTTTATCTTAAAACCACAGGGGAATTAATTGAGTTAAATAAAAATTTAAACGTTTTGATTAAATTTAGGAAACAGAAGTAGAGATTCCTAAAATTGTTGCAACATTTGATATTCATTTTGGATAGATTTTTGAAAAATAATCTAGAAAAAGTTTTTAAACCCCCCAATTTTGGGAAAAATTTGAAGAGAATAAAAAAATGAATTTTCTTTTTTCGATTATTAAGGGACAGTCCCTGTTTTTTTAGCTTTTTTGGGGGAAAATTCAAAAAATTTGAATTCCTCCAAAAAAGATTTTTTTGCCATTTCTTATTAAAAATTTTCAGGATTTTTTTCTCAGGATTGATTGGGGGAACTGTGGAATTTTAAAACACGATTTTAAAGGGTTCGATTTAGGCCGTTTAAAAAACTCCACGAAAAGGCCCCGTTTTTTAAGAAGGAATCAAAAAAAATCATTAAAAAATGAAGGTCTAGGAGTATTGAAGAATCAAAAAATCCGTGGGTCTCTCCTGTCGTAATGGAAAGAAAAAAGATGGACATTAAGATTTTGCCGACTTAGGAAGCTAAATTTCTGCCCGGGGAAAAGATTCATATCCTTGCTCAATTAAGATTTTTTGGATCAATTTTCAGGAAATTTTTGGTTCTCATCGGATCTAAAAGAGCGGGATTGGCAAGTAAAGCTGGACTCCAAAACAAGGAGAAGAGGTTTTCTCTGGGGGAAAGGGGTTAGGCATTTACTTTCCTGCCTTTTTGGACTTTGCAATCCCCCCCGTACTTTTGAACGGTTTTGGAGAAAGTTCTTCAAGATTTTTTACGAAGATCGTTTTTTATTTTGACGATGGATTTTTTCATGAAAAATTCAAGGGGTGAGGGAAATTTGAGGAAAGTCTTTCTTTTCGTTTTCGCTCAGAAAATTTAAAATTTGGGAACCCCTAAAAGTGTTCGTTTTTTTGGAAGAGAATAAAAATCTTGGTATGTTACCTGAACATGGAATTAAACGGTCCTGAGAAGATTTTCGCTCAAAAATTTGGTCTTTTCCTCAAATGGAAAAAAATTTCAAAGTTTTTCCTAGGTTTTTGTTTTTATTAAGGAAATTTTTTAAAAGGCTTCTTTTTTAATAGCTAACCGTTTTTGTTCTTACAAAAAATCAAGAAAAATTTTGAATGGAATTCATCTTGTGAAGAGGCATTCAATGAATTGAAAGAAGTTTTTTTTTCCTTGGGCCAATTTATTTTTTTCCGAAGAACACGGACAATTTATTTTGGATACGGATGTTAAAATCAGGGTAGGGGGGGTTTTATCGCAATTTTAAAAATGGTTCAAAAAAGTCATCGCTTATTTCAGTCGAGTCTTGAAAAAGCAAAAAGAATTATTGCTTAACAAAGGAAATTTATTAGATTGTGGTCAATAAAGTCTTTCATCATTATCATAGGGAAAGGAAAATTCCCAAATTCAAGGATCATATTTTTTTTTGAGAGGGCTTTTGTCATTCAAAGTTTTAGAAGGACAATTATCGAGGCTAGAGAGTTGCAACAGTACATTTCGAAATACATCAAAAAGGAGACGCACGAATGCTGATGGTTTTCAAAGCCCTTGTTCAAACTGGGTTTTGTTTTATGGCCAAAGAAAAAATTGAAAGAAATTCTGTTGCTGAATTATCTTGGAGAAAAAGTTCAGAAAAAAGGGCGGAATAAAAAATAAAGATCCTTTATTTCAATTTTCCTTTAAAGGGGAAAGAAATTAAAGACGTCCTGTTTGCAAAAAAATTAATGAGAATTTCTGCGAAATTTTTTTTGGCCCTACTGGATGCTTTGGTTTTAGAGATGGAATTTTTATAAAGATGGAACCCCTAACCTTAAAATCAAAATTTTTCCAGATTTTTTTCCTAAGAACTTCATCAATCAATTTTTGGGAGGGGGGCTCATGATTCGGCTCTGGGGGCCTTTTGGGAAAATAAACGTAGGGGAAAATCCGAAAAGCGTTTTTTGGGCCCATGAAAGAATAGTGGAGGATTGGTGCCTTCCCTGAAAGGTTTTGTAAAGGAGAGGTCCATCGGGAAAAAAGGGAAGTCACCTCTTCAATTTTTGATGCGGATTTCCTTTGGAGGGTAAAATGGATTCCTTTTGGCCCTTTTCCCGACTACCACAGCGAAATCGATATTTGTTATTTTATTGATTGTTTAAACAAGGGGTTAGAGGCTTTTGCAAAAAAAAATTTTAAAGAAAAAAGGTAGCTGAGTTTTGTGAAACAATTTTGGGGTTTCCAACTGGAGTTCCCTTTGGAATGCTCCGATAAAGGAAAAAATTTTTGAATCAAAATTTTTTCAAGAGTAACACACTTTTAGGTTAGGAAGACAGGACTATGTCACATCCTCACCCGAGGGGGCAGGTAGAACTCCACCAAACGATTTTATTACTTGGCTAAATTTTTTTAAAAAGATCGAAAGGTTTGGGATGACTGGATTCATAGTTTTGTTGGCATATCGTTCTTGAAACAGAAGCTGGGGTGCTTCCCCTGTAAATTTGTATTTCGCCGAGACTTAAACTACCTTTTGGTTTTATTCGAGGGAGCCCTCCTAGAAAAAAGAAAATTTCTTCCAAAAGTACACAGATTGAGGGAAAAGTTACAATATTCACAGAAGTGCTAGTCAGCGTTTGAATCTTAAATTTTCGTTCAAAAATACACATATCTTAATGGGAAAGATTTTAAATGGTAAAAAAGTATTTTTTAAAACCCTCAAGAGAAAAAAGGCAAATCTCCAAAATTACAAAGAAATTGGGAGGGCCTTATAAAATAAAAAAAAGTTAGCGATGGGGTTTTTGGAATAAAAGGGTCAAAAAAAACCAAATGAAAATTGTGCATTGGGATGATTAGCTCCTTTTATACGAAATGCATTAAAATCGGAACCCACGGGTTTTACTTGTATTTTTAAAAAAATTTTTTCTTCAATTTTTTGCCGTAAGATTTGTTTTCGGGGGAAATTTTTTTGGCAACAAAAAAAAAAAAGGACCTGTGAAGTGAAAGAAAAGGGATGAAGACCCCCTCAAAAAAAAGGGACGAAGACCCCTCACCCGTGGTTTTTTGATCCGTGGTTTTTTCCGGGGCTTGGGGCAAATGCCGAGGCAGAGGTGAGGAGCCCTTTTTAAAAAGGCTTTGGGGATCCACGGATTTTCCCCCCTCTGCCTAAGTTTTTTTGGGATTTTTGAGGAAAATTCCTGGAATCAATAAGTCGATTGGACCCAAGTGGTGGGGCATTGTTGTCCCCTGGAAAGATTCGGGAGAAAGGAGTCCCCGGGGGTGTATTCGCGGGTTTCCCTGTAAGGAATGTTCTGGACGTCCTTTTTGAATTAATTTGGGGGACGACTTTTTTAAGAGGAGGGGGAAAGTTTTGTCCGTGTCCCCCCCGGTTTGACAAACACCCTGTTTATACGATCGCAGGATTTTTCTTTTGGCTTCTATCGGGGGCTTCTATCAGGGTTTTCTATCAGGGTCTTCTATCAGGATTTTTATCTCGCAAGAAGCTGTTAGTTATCGTCGTTTTTTTTGGTCTAGCTGCGTGCGGTGAGGACGTATTTTTTGACCTGTCGGCGGATTTTTTGCTTTAAGTTTTAATGCACTTATATATTTTATCGCTACGGGTTTTTTGGCTTCTAATAAAAGTTATTGCTTTTTTTACCGAGTGTTTCTTTTCCGGGTGTAGATTTTTGAGTGCGCGCGACATTTTTTCGAGTAACCAAAGGGGTGGTCGGGGACGTAAAAAATTATATATATTATATACATAACGGTGATTCTTTTTAATCATCCCCCAAAATATTTTCGTTTCTATTAATTTTTGAAAAATTTTTCAGACAAAAGTTGTAGGTTTCGAGGGGGAATAAGAGGGACTTGTTTTAACTTTGGATAATCTATGAAATCCTAAAGGGAAACCCTTAAATTTTCTTAAAAAACCTCTATTTTTCATACATTTTCTTGTAGCTTACCTGAGACTTTCCCAAAAACTAAACAAATATTTTTTCATAAGTTTTTCGATTTTAAAAGGCTGCAAATTTTGCAGTATTTTGACAAAATGTCTTTTTGATATAAAAATCTTGGGGAAATATTTTTTTTTGATTATAAAATTTTAAAATATTTTTTATGCACAAATAATAGACAACATTTGTGTAAGAAAACAAGTTTTTTTTAAAAAAAAATTAAAATTGAAAACCCGTTACAAAATTTTTTTCTTTAAAACCTAGGTTTTTTTTTTACACCAATTATCTCTATTATTCTGTGCATAAAAATTAAGGATATAAAAAAAATGAATTTCCCAAGATTTTGTTTTTTATTAAAACTGAAAAATTTGCACCTTAAAAACCCAAAAAATACTTAATAAAAAATTTTTTTGAGTGTTTTGGAAAGCTCTCAAAGTAACACAAGAAATTAATAAAAAAAATGGTTTTCCTTTAAAATTGAAGGTTCCCTTCACGGGATCTTAAAAGACTACCCAAAAAGTTAAACCAAATGGTACCTTCTTATGCCCCCCTTCAAACCATTAATTTTGTCAAAACATTTTTCGAAAAAATCATAAAAACGGAAATTTTGGGTGATAGATTAAAATGAATCACCTGTATTAAAATTTTATATAAAATTATATTATTTTATTTAACTTTTAAAACGGGCAACAAGAGAAAAAGGGATGCAAGCGTTACCCAACGAAACTAAAAAATTTTCCGTTAAATTAAATCCCGGGCACAAGGCACCAAAATTTTACTGGACAGGCCAAAAGATTTTTAAATTAAAAACTCATTTTGGATTAATTTCAATACCCCCTTTAAAAACCCCCCTACGGAAAATAAAAAAATATCCCAAGAAAAAAATATAGATCCAAAATGTGAAGGGGAATCGACCCTTGTTAAAACTTTTAATTTTTTGATACACCGGCTTAAAAAGGTTTGTTTCCCAAACTTAAATATATAAAACAAAAAAAGTTAAATCGAAAGGATCTAAATACCCACTGGAAAGAATCCCCCGGGCAAGCAAAAGGTCTGGGGTTCGTTTCCCGATTCCGATTTGGGATCAATTTTTCTCTGATTTATTTATTTTTCCGGGGGGGGTTAAAGGGGTTTAAATTTAAAATTCAAATTAGATTATTTTTTTTAAAAAATCTTGGCCGTGTCCAATAAAATTTGGTGCCTTTGTGCCCGGGTATTTAATTTAAAAGGGGAAAAATTATTTAGTTTCGTTGGGATAACGATTGCATCCGCGATTTGGTCTTTTTGCCCTTTTATCAAAATTATATTTATTTAAAAGCCTTGTTAAACTCTTATATATATTTTTTTTTATGTCCGCGGACCCGTTTTTCCGATAATTGATTCACCGCGACACCAAACGTCGTCACTTGCAACCGTGAAAAATCTACTGTATTTAGGGGAAAAAAGCTTTTTTAAAAGATATTAAAAGAAGAAAACAATAAAGGGAAATGGAAATTTATCGAACGAAACCCGATCCCTCGTGACAGTTGGGGAAATTCGAACCAGAAGACACAGCTGTTGTCAAAAACCCTTGCGCGCCTTGACAAGGCAGTTCTAATCTAAAAAGACTCGTGATCATTTTCAAAACAAATTCGGATCTATTTAAAAACACGGACCGTTACAAATATATAATATATATTATATTATATATTCAATGAAAATTTATTTACAGAGAAAAAGAGAAAAGAAAAATCCAAGCGGATTATCCGTTAAAAAGTGAAAGCAAAACTGAAGGGCGGGATTTGGCAATGGAAAAAGTAATTTATATTAATTTACCCTTTAATAATTAATTTTAAAATAAAATTATTTCGAAAAAAAGTATTATTGTTATATATAATTTTTGTTTTTCGGGGTTTAACCCTATCTAAAAGGGGGAAGGGCAAAGCGAAGAAATCAAGGCGGCTCGCACAAGACAAAAGCCCGCAAAAACACCAAAAAGGGTCTCAAAAAACTTTTCCAACAATAAACAAAAAAAAACAATTAAAAAAAAAAATGTAATCTTTTTTCTTAACAGGTTTTTGGGACCAATTTTCCCGAAGGCCCGCCCAAAGACGAAATTTTTTTTTCATAAAAAAAAAGAAAAGGATTAACAATATTTTTTTTTTTTTGGGAAAAAAAAAATAAAAACATAAAAAAAAATAAATTTTAAAATAAATAAAAAAAAATTTTTACTTTTAAAAATGACCAAAAAACTCCTTTATATTTTTTTTCCCCTTTTTTCCCTCTCTTCTCCTTTTCCTCTGGTTCCTCTCCACGTTCCTTTTCCCCTCTCTTTCCTCTTTCCCTTTCCAATCGTTCTCTTTTCCTCGCTCTTTTTTCCCTCTTTTTTTCCCTCCTCTCCGCCCTACCCACTTTTGCTTTCTTTCCACTCCCCCCAAATTTCTCCTTTTTCTCTTTTTTCTCCATCAAAGTTTTTTTTCTCTTTCTTCGTCCTCTCCTGTCACCATCCTTTCCATCCCCCCGTTTCTACTCCTTTTCTCTTCTTTCTTTCTTACCTTACTTCTTTCTCTTCTTTTTTTTTCTTTCTTTCTCTTTACTCGTCCCCCTTTCTCTGACATCCCTTTCCTCCCTCTCTTCCTTCTTTTTCCCTTTCCCGGGTTCTTTTTTCCATCCTCGTTTTCAGCCTCCTATCCTAGCCTTCTTTTTCTTCTTTCAGGTTTCTCGTTATCGTTCCCCCTTATTCCATCTATTCTCCCATCTTTTTCCCTACTTCCCCCGTGCCCCTTCACCCTCTCCTCTATTTTCCCCGGGGACTTGAGTGCACAAGTTCGGGGTTTAGCGTTCCTCCGGTCCGAGCTCAGTACTTGAAAACGAACCTTTACACTAGAAACCACGACGATAACTTTTTCCCCGCCCCTGGCAGCGTATTTTTTGCCGCCCCTAAAAGAAAAAAAAAAAAATTTAGTACAAAATATCAAAATTTTCGTTCCCCCCTGCATTAGCTGGTAAAAACGTAATTTTTTTTAAATTTTTTCACCCCCCCAAAAGGCACTCGAGGAGGTTTGCAGATGGGTTTTTTACACTTTTTTTTTTTTATTTTCTTTATTTTTTTTTTTTTTTTTGAAAATTTTCTGTCTTCAAAAATTTTCCCCGCCCCCTCCAATTTGCCCCCTAGGGAATCCTATGTTTGCCTCTTGGGGTTAAACCCTCGCTGACTAGCACACGTCATTACTCTAAACTCTTACCCTTACTTCCCCTTTCCCCCCCCCCAAAGAAAATTGGAAAGCCCTTTTTTCCCCTTTCCCCTTTTTTTTTCCCTTTTTTCCTTTTTTCCACCTACCTCCTCCAACATTCCCTTTTTTCCTGCTTTTTTCATCTCTTTTTTCTAGTTATCCTCACCTTTTTCACTTTTAAACTTTTTGAATTTTCTTCCGTAAACTCTTCTCTCTGCCCTCCTCCCCGTCCTCATTCCTCCTTCACTCACTATCCCTCTTCTTTTTCCCCCATTTTTTCCGCCTTTCCTCCCCTTTCACAACTTTTTTTCCCACTTTCCTTCCATTCCAACGCTTATTTTTCCCCTCGCCTTTTCCCTCCTCATTATTATTAAAATTTTTAATAGTAATATATTTTTCATTTTTTAGCCAGCGTGGTCTCCAAATACAACACACAAATATGTTTTTTTCTATGTATTTCAATCTTTTTTACAAAACCCTACCATTTTTTGTTTTCTTAATTTACAGGTAGATTGCTGGGTTTAGATTACTTACATAATGGGACGGGTTTTTGGAATTTATAGTATATATTTTTCTTTTTAATTTTCATATTTTTAAATTTTAAGTAGATTACAAAATTTTTTCTTTCTTTATTTAAAATTTTTTATTTTTTTTTATTCATTATCATTTTTTTAAATTTGTTTTTTTTTTTTTTTTCCGTTTATATTTTTTTCAAATGTTTCGTTTTTTGGAAAAAGGCGCGTCGCAAGCCCCTTTTTATTTATTTCACAGTTCAGGGCGTGTTTAGAAAAATTAAAAGAGAGCCGAATAATTTCTAAAAGGGAATTTAAAGTTTTCCAGGCTGAGTCGATTCAACTTTGTTGATGAAGGTCAATTCGCGAATCTAGTCAGCCAGAAAAGAGGAAATTTCATTTTATTCTAAGCTCATTGGTATGCAGTTTTAGAGGATCAGTTCTTCAGAGCTGCAAACTACTTAATAGGGGATGCATTAGATCTGGCCCAAAATACTCGCGATAATTTTCAAGAACGCCTTGCTGAAGGTTTTTGTAGAGTAAATGTCTCATGCCAAAAAATGCGTTTTACAGGGATTCGAACACATCCCGTTTATTCCCCCATTGCCAAAAGATTGTAGAACGCTTTTAAAAATCCCCGGGTCAGCATCTCACATTTTAAAATTTTGGGGGGTGAAATCTTTATTTAGGGTTTGAGGGGGGAACTTTCCCTTTTGACAAAATTTTCCGGGCTGTTTCCCCTTGACACTTAATGATAACTTTTGTACGATGGGCGACATTAGATGGGCAGGGGGAAAATTCAAATGGGCCGATCAAATTAAATTGCAAAATTCCCCCGGGAAATAAACCCGAAATTGAGGGCTTTGACAGGACATCGAAAAAATAGCGCGAAAGAATTATTTTAGAATTTTGTAGATGAAGTTCAGATTATTTAAAAAGTGGGGGGAATTGCTTTTCCGTAATCAACAAAATAGTTCAATTTAAAATGTTTCTTTCTGATTTCCCGCGCGAGCTTTTGTTTTGGGGGGGGGTCATAAAAGGGCCGGTATCTATTTCCCTTTCAAAAAAGTTTTGGGTTCGGGGAAAATTTGGGTTCGTTGGGGTGCGTGCTTATCGTGGGTTTTGTAGGCCCCGACGAAAAGAAAAATCAAAATAATTTATGAAAATCATACTGATCAAATCGCTTGCTTTTTTTAAAATGGGATTGGTAATCAAACGGTTTTTTGATTAATGATACTGTTGTCTTGGTTTGTTCCAAAAAATGTGTTCTCCGGGGGGAAAATATAATCCAAATTTAAAATTTTTTGTAGTCACTTGAAATTATGACGCACGTCTACAAAAATTGCGAATTAATCCCAAGGGTTTTTACGAAAACCGCAATTAAGAAAAAATATGGAGGGTTTTTTAAAGGGCCCCGGGAAAATCGCCCTTTTCTATATACGCCCCCTTTTTTTATAGGCTTTTAAACCACCCAAAAACATTTTCTTTATTTCTTCCGCAAAATTTGAGTTTTGCTTTGTTTTTTCCTTTTAAAAAGCCTCTTGATTTTCACTACAGCATTAAACATTTTTTAAATGAGCAGAAGATATATATGGTCCGAATTTTTCCCCATACATCCATTCCTTTAATCTGTAGTGCGTTGCGTTTTGGTTTTTTAAATTGTCTATGTTTCCATAAGAAAAAAATTTTTTCCCCAAAGCTTGCCCTAAACCTCATCAAAAATTTTTCAAAAGATTGTAAAAAAGGCGACATGAAAATTTTCAAAACACACAAAAAAATTTTGAATGATCACAATAAAGCCTACTTCCGGTAGACCTTGGTTGTCCTACGTTTTTAATGTTCCCTTGATGTCGCCAGTTTCAATCTTTGACAAGGAAAATTCGTCCCTCAGTAAAGATCGGGATAATACATAATATTAAAAAATTCAAAAAATTTTTCTTGTTCAGAGCATCATTTTCTTTCGTGATATTATCATTTGCGGTTTTAAAGATTTTGTAATTTTAAGATTTTTATTTATTGGTTTGTCATTGACCATAGGTACCTTTCGATGTTTTTATTTTCTGTGAAATTTTAAATAGATTTGAAAAAAGTGCAAAAAAAAGTGTTTCCGATACCTTTTTTGGCCCTGAAGGGCTTAGATCCATTACTGAGTCTGGGTATTCATTTTTCCCACAACATGGTTGGAAAATCTTAGGGAGATTTAAAAAATCATTCTAATTTCGTAGGTGCTTCTCTCTAAGGCCTCTAAAAACCATCATAAACCTTACTAAACTACAAACAAAAACGGAACATGTTTTACTTTTTCTTTTCGATTCAAGTTTAAGCGGGGTTTTAAATTTACGATCAAGAATGAACGTAATCTTTAAATTTTGGGAAAAACTGTGGGGGAGTTTTTTTTAAAGAGAGTCAGAGCGAGGCGGGAAGAGGAAAGGGGAAAACCCGAAGGGAAAACAGCGTCTGCATTGCAAATTTTTAAAAAAAGGGCATCGAAAATACCCCCAAAACAATACCAAACCTACATAAATACACTTCACAAAAATACACAAAAAAAACAGCCTCAGATCATCCAAGTTTTCCAATTTCCGTATCATCACCTTGCAGTTCCATCACCATCATTTCATCAAACACTCAAAAACACTGCCCCCTCCTCAGCACCCTTTCAACATAGATCCTTGACCCCATCACCTTTATAACCACCCTTATCCGCAAGACTTACACCATACAACGCAAAAAAAACTTATCACGCTCGTCTTTTATCAGCCTTAAATATTCCGCAAAGTCCAGCCCTATTCAAACCCCCACAAAACCCAAAACAAAAAAAAATTTCCGCTCGTCTTATCAGACTATCAACTTCACGCAAAAAATCCAAACTCATTTAAACCCCCATCACAAAAAAATAACAGGAAAAAACACAATCCGGATCATTTGTTATGATGTACGCGCCAATCGCCCTTTCCCCCATAGAAAGAATTGATAAAAGAAAAGGAAAAATGCAGTTCTAAAGAAATTTTGAAAATAATTTCAATAAAAATAGTCTTTTTGTGCCAATAAAGGCTTAATTTCTTTTAGAATCTTAGGATAACTACGTCGAATGGAAAAAACGACAAATTTTCTATAGAAAAAAAAAACCGAGTAAAATATTAAGATTTTTAAAAAATAGCCCAAACAAAATGAATCTTAAATACATTTAATTCAAATTTTTTTTTTTTACATTAAAAAAACAAAAAATATAAAAGATATTAAAAGAATCCAAAGAAGAGACCAACAAAAGCCCCGGAGGGTTCTTTTAAAAAGGGATGATTTCTTGGCCTTTGAAGAAGTTTTGAAGAAATTTATAAAGATTTGGTAAGGGTAATTTTTTTAAATAATTTTTCAACACAAAATTTTAAAGTAATTTTTTTACTTATCAAAAATTTTTTTTTAAGGGGGGAAATTCATTTACTTTACGAGCCAACCCAAAAGATTGCGCCGCGGAAATTTTGCAGCGTATTCCAGAAACGAGGGGGGTTTTTTATAAACCTCACTCTAAATGGAAAAAGGGACAAAGGGGGGGTTTAAAATTTCGGGACAGTCGCTTCGCTAGGGATTCAAGGTTTGTAAAATCGTCAGTAAAGTGTGATGTGTCCTACATTAATTCGTTTAACTCAAAATTAATTTAATTTTGAACTTCCTTTTGAGGTAGGGGTAATCACGTCATTTTTTTTTAAAAATAAAAAAGCGTCATTTACCAACCTTATATGTGTTACAATGGGGCTTTAAGAAAAAATTTAAATTTAAAAATTTACTAAATTTATTATTTTTCTCTAAAGTCAATTTCAATTTGGTTAAATTTTTAAATTTTAAATCTTTAAAAACCCATTTAGATGACGCATTAGAACAAATGGATGTTTTTAATTTTATTTAAAAATAGTAAAGAATTATTTTGGTCGTAAAAATAAAAATGTCATGACCTTTAAATTCAATTTTTTTAAACAATTTCTGAAAGATATATGTTGTAAAAATCATATTATAACTTTAAAAATTTGCTCCAAAAAATTGAAGTATTTTTCAATAATTTTTATTAATACGCGGGGGGGGGGGGGGGGGGCTTGAATACAAACTAAAGTGTTTTTTTGTTTATTTTTTCGATGCCATAATAAACAAAAATTTTTTTATCCCAAAAAGTCAATTTTTGAACCCCCCGGAAAAAGGGTTTAAAAATCTTAAAAACCCGAAAATGGCGTTTCAATAAAAAACACGCCCAAAAAATGGGAGGGGTCCACCAAATCGACGCCGCCGAAAAGACAACGAAGATGGGTCTGTTTTTCTTTTTTTTTACTTTTACTTTTTTTTTTTTTTAGTTTAAATTCTTTCCCAAAGTAAAAAAAAAAGATAAACTTTGAACCCGTGGGAAAATATTTTAAAAAAATAAACTTTTGATTAAAAAACTACGAAATTGGGGGTATCGTGGGACTGAGGAGTCGATGATGACGAAAACTTAAGAAAAGATTCATTGGGGGGAAGAGAAAAATAACAGAGACTCAAAAACGGGGGAAACTGAGGGGGATTGAAAATCGGAGGGCGCCCTGGGAAAAAAATTTTTTTCAAATTTTTTAATTTAGGAATTTTTCAATTCCTATATTATATAACACCCCGGGGCTGTCTGTTTTTGTACGCGAACTACTTCCCATTTGTGGACCGATTTTCCTTTGAATTGGTACCAAAATGTTGCAAAATTTTTGGGGTGGCTGCGTGGGGTTTTTTTTTTTTAAAAATTTTTTAATTTTTTTTTTTTTTTCAGAGGGGGGGAAAAGTTTTTAAAAAAACTTTTTTTTAAATTTTGAAAAATGGTATCAAAAGTTGCAAAATTTTTGGGATACGACGATGCGGTTTTTTTTAAGTTAACACCCCCCCACGCACCACCCCGCATCCACCCCGGGATGCGCATTTATGGCCTTTCCGAAATTGTACCAAAATGTTCAAATTTTTTGAGAAAAATTTTTTTTTTTTTTAATTTAAAAACCCCCCACCCACGCACCCCCCACGCAAACAATTTATGAAACCCATTTTTTTTTAATTGGTACCAAAATTTTGCAAAAAATTTTGGGGGGGGGTGGGGAGAGCGGGGGGGGGTTTTTTCAAAAATTTTAAAACTCCAAACGCACCCCCCACGGCAGGGGCCATTTTTGGGGGGGGCCATTTTCAAGAAATTAAAACCAAAATGTTTCAATTTTTTTTGGGAAAACGGTGGGGTTTTTTTTAAAGTAACCCCCCCACCCACGCACCCACCCACGAATCGTAAATTTTTGAACCTTTTTTTTTAAGTTTTACCCCAAAAAGTTAAATTTTTTTTTGAAGTGAACGACGATGGTTTTTTTTTTTTTTAAAAATTTAAAAAAAAAAAAAACCCGCCCCCCACCCCGCATTCAACCCCGCCGTGCCGCATTTTTTGGCCAAAATTTTTTTTTTTTTTTAAAATTTTTGGGGTACAAAATGTTCAAATTTTTTTGAGAAAGCGCGGGGTTTTTTAAAGTTTTAATCCCCACCTTCACCCAACGCATTCCCACATTTATTACAACTTTTCAATTTTTCTAAATTTTGTTGGGGAATGGCTTCTATGATTTAACAAATTTTTTTATCACCTTTTATCCACCACCACCCCACCCATGGCTCGCATTTAGATTGGGACAAAAAGTAATTTTTAAAAAATTTGTTAAATTTTTTGGGGTTGCAAAAACAACATTTTTACATTTTGAAAATTGTACAAAAATTAAATTTTTTAACGAATTGACACTAATCACAATACGCACAAAATTTTTAAAATATTTTTTTACCAAGTCAAAAATGGGTTTCAAATGGGTGCTGGGGTGGGTTTGATAATAGATGATAAAAATTTTTTTAAAAAAATTTACCTCCCAAACAAATTTACCCCCCCAAAATTTCAAAAAAGTATTAAATAAATTGTAATGTAGGGATTTCCTTTGGGGTTTTGGGAAAAACTTAAAAAAAAAAACCAAACCCTCCTCCCAAAAAATTTTTGCAACAAATTTTTTGGTTCAATTTTTTAAATTGGTCCAAAATTTCCATTTCGTTTTGGGTAGCTGGGTGGGTGTAAATTAAAAACCCACGCGCCCAAAATTTGCAAATTTTGGGACATTTTTTAAAAATGTTTAAAAAATATTTTTTTTTAAATTTAAACACTTTAAAAAAAAATTTTAAAATTTGAAATTTTGCATTTAAAATTTTTATAAAAATTTTTTAAATTTAATATAAAGAAAAAATTTTTTTTAAAATTTTTTTTTTATAATTTTCAAAAAAATTTTTAAAATTAAAAATTTTTGTATTAATTTTTCAATTTTTATTTAATTAAAAGGTTAAAAATTGGGTTTTTTTTTTTGCTATGGGGGAAATTTACAAAAAGTAATTAAAAAAAAGGGTAAATGTAAAAAAATCAACATTTTAAAAATTTCATTAATCTAATAAATATAGATTTAAAGAATATTTGAAATGTATGAGTTTTTAATTTTTTCCCCATTTTTTATTACATTTTTAAATTTCCCCCTACAAAAACACCAGGGTACAAGTGATATACTATTCGGATGTCATTTAAAGAAAACAATGTCCGCTTTTTTACAAGTTAATTTACAATATATCTAAAATATCGGGAAAAATTTTACAAAGCAACTTCGGGTTTCTTTGAAGTATTTATTTTTTATTTTTAGCGTCAAAAAAAACCCAAAAACGTCTTTTTTCTTAAATTTCCCTTAAAAATGATGTATTTAAAGTAAATGCAATTTTTTATTCTTTTTTTTATCATATAGCAAAAAAAAAAAAATAAATATAATATTTAAAATAATTTTTTTTTTCCATAAAAATTATGAAAAGCTTTAAAAATAGGGCAAATTAACCCCCCTGCAAAAAAACCAGTGAACATAGTGTTGTTTAGATGTCATTAACGAATGCAAGTCCGCTTTGTCACAATGTATCATTGTACTTACATTTTGGATAAAGCGGACATTCGCATATCGGTTTAAAAACATCTAGAAAATATCACATGAAAATTCTGGTGTTTTTTTAGGGGGTTTATTTTTGTCCATCTTGAACATTTATAATATTTTTTAGAGATTAAATTAATGTTAATAATATTTTTTTGTGTTATCGGGCCTATTTTTTCAGGTTTTTAAATTTTTTAAATTATACACGAGCGTTTTGTTATTTTTTATGGTTTTTTTATAATAATGGGAAACTTAAATAAGATCGATACATGGAAAAAAAAATTTTGTTAGATTAACAAAAATTTTGTTCGAAATGGACGAAACGGAATTCTGGTTGAATCACCAAATTCCTTTTAATACAACAAATATCTTTATTTGCACCAAATAAACTGATTTGTTGTACAAACAAGATCTTGTTCATTAAAGGAATTGGTAGATCTTGTTGATTAAAGAATTCTGTAGATGTGTTATTAAAAGGAATTCTGTAAAAGTAAAAAAAGAAGCCACGTAAAAAAGGTGGTGAAAAAATAATTTCAAGACTATATACAGTAAGCAAAAAGATATTGAAAAATTTTATCTCCGTCCTTTTTCTACTACATGTGACTGGAGCAAAAGTTTTGAAGATTGAGAAATGTAAATGAATTATTTATAATACGTTTAAGGATGCAGCCAATTGCAAAAAATTTAGTAGAAAAGATGACTTTTGGGGAAAAAAAGATGAAGAAAGCAACAGAATCGAATATGGCCTGCACAACTTCGAGAATTATTTGCTTACATTTGCATTTTTGGAAATCCAATAGATGTACCAAAATTGGAATAAATACAAAAAATTTTATGATGAGAACTTTGTAAATAATAATGTTGTAAATTCCAAATAAAGGGGTTAACCATATACAACAAATTCTGATAAATAATGGAAGTAGTTGTGAGAAATTTCAATTACCAAATCCAACTGAAAAAATATTTAAAGAAACAGAGTATAATGTAGATGAAGAAAAATAAAAGTGGTGATTATTTATTATCTACACTAAATGATGAGCAAAAATACGTGTATGATATAGTAATGCGAGCAATTGAAAATGAAAATGAACCTAAGCGTTTGTTTTTTATTGACGGTTTTTCAGGAAGTGGAAAACCTATCTATTTAACACATTTCTAAGTATTTTTCGAGGAAGAAATGAAATAATTCTTCCATGTGCTTCAACTGGAATTGCAGCCACACTTCTGAAAGGAGGAAGAACTTATCATTCTCTGTTTAAACTTACAATTCCAATTGATGATGCAGCTAATCAAATATTAGAGGAAATTCTCAAGCTGCACGAGAATTGATCAATGCCAAATTAATCATATGGGATGAAGTGAGCATGACGTTTTGGACATGCCTTAACAGCAGTTGATAAATTTTTCAAGGATTTAATGAAGAATCATCAACCATTTGGAGGAAAAGTAATTTTATTTGCAGGAGATTTCAGACAAAATCTTCCAGTAGTACCCTCATGTACACAAAACACGATAATTGAATCGACTGTAAAATCAACCATATAATGTAAAAAGGGGAAATTCAGCAAAATATGAGAATGCGGAAGAAAAAAAAATTGCAAAAATTTGGGTTTAATGAACCGGGATGGTAAATTATCAAATACAGAAGACTAAATCTAGCACATTGAAATTCCACAAGATTTTTTTTATCAAAAAAACCTTATTTTAAAAGATTTTGGGATAGAATTCCATAAAAAAGGGTTAAAGAAAATCAAGATCGAGCGATTCTTTGTCCTAAAATGAGGATACTTTCAAAATTAAAGATGAAAATTTTTTGTCTAATGGAAAGGGAAAAAAAAGGAGTTTTCTTATTAATGATTGTAATGATGATCCAAGAAGCAATTCAAATTTTTCCAACTGGATTTCTAAAATCCTGACCCTTCTGGAATGCCAGTCATCGGCTTAAAATAAAAGTTGGCTCAGAAACTTTTAAGAAATTTTTACTAAAAAAGGGAGGTTTTAGGGATTTTTTTTTTTTTTTTTTACGCGAAGTAAAGCCGTAATAGGGAAAACCAATCCCTCTTTCGCCAAAGATTGTTTTTCGTGAAACAACTTTAAAACTGTTCAAAAAAAAACTCTCCATTTTTCATATTTTGGGGGTGGAAACTTTTTGGCAACGCGTAAAAATGATCTTGAGGAAAGGGGGAAATCATAATTATAGTTCATTCGGGGGCCAAACCACGAAATCTCCGGCCTGTACACCACATTTTTATAGAGGATGAAATAAATACATTTTTTTAATTGGAACATAAAATATATATATCGGAATCTTTAACCCACATCCTGATTGAATTAATAACCGGCGATATCCACTGTTGGGTCTAGAACCCCGCATCTGTCGACGAGATTAAAAGGCCATCGGCCCAAAAAATTTTAATCTCGGATGGTAATCATTAAAAGACGACACAATTTCATCAACACCCTTCAATGGGATGATCGTGAAAATATCATCCACATATCTGTAAAACAACGAAGTTTTGAAACTCAACCTTTCCAGGCAATCCGTCTCTAAGTCGTCCATCACTATATCCGCTAATATGGGTGAGAGCGGAGACCCCATAGGACTACCAAAAATTTGTTCATAGCACCGTCCGTTTTAAAAACAAAACTTGTTGAATTTATAATGAAGTCAATCACATATAAAAATTGGGAAAGATTGAATTTCGTATTGATTGAGATGTCCGTCCAACGCTTTTTTACTCCGCTAATTACTAATTCTTTCGGGATATTCGTAAATAAGGAAGTAACATCTAATGATATTAGTACTTTATCGTCATTAATTACTTTGTTCTTAATATTCTCGGGAAGAACCAACCATTCTTAATAAACGATCTCGGTTTTTTAATGGAATTAATGAGTATATTATGAATGTAGTTTGACAAATTATATAACGGGCTACCATAAGACGATACTATAATTTGTAATGGAAAGTCAGCTTTGTGGATTTTAGGCAACCCGTAACAACGTGGTAAATTCCCGTTAGTTACGTTTAAATAATTGTAAGTAGTCACGTCTATCAATTTATTATCGAGCCAAGACTTAATGAGAGAATGCATTTGTTAGTTAACTTTTTAACAGGATTTTTATTAATTATTCTATAAGTCGATTCGTCATTTAATAAAGCTTCCATTTTTTCTATGTAGTCAATTTTATTAAGGGTCACCGTCGTTTGTCCTTTGTCAGCCTTTTTAACAATAATATCGTCGTTATCCTTTAAACAATTTTTTGACTCAACGAAAACATCTCAGAATATATTTATCTATATAATTAGTATGCCTCTGTGTACTTAAAAAATTATGGATAGAATTAGCTACCAAATCCTAGTTGTTTCACGTAAGTTAGAAGGGATCCTGTTAATATTAACTTCTAGATTATTAACATCTCAAGTGCGGTTTTTAATCCGGTCTTTCTTAAAACTTGTTCTATTGGTAAACCGAATTATCGCCGAGGCTAATAAGTCAAGTACATTATCCGGTATTTTTTTAAACAAAAAAGATTAAAAATCTATTAGATTTATCAATATTATGAAAGGATTCACGGCTCTGATGTTTACAAAAAAGCAGGACTTTATCATCATAAGTTTTTAACCACTTACTTGAACAGGTACACGGATATTCTTTTAACACTATTATATGTATGATTTCCGATTTGATTTTTACTGTCATTTTCATTTTGTTTTAACTTAGATTCTCTTTAATTTGAGCACTGAAGAGCCCCCACTTTCTTGGGTCGAAACAGTTCGTCTTTAGTCTTTTTTCATAACAGATTTTTCTGCACGCTTAGCCAGGTGTATGTTGGTGATTAAATCCCTGGTATCTTCCAAATCGAAAAAAAGTACAGCCTAATCACATATGACTAAGAAATTTAATCCTTTTCAGAAACTGTTAACAAATATCTACGCACGTCTTATTAACCGCTTGATGATACTAACTTACTGAATTATTTCTCGAAGATTGAAATTAGTTTGTCCTACTGAATATTCTCCAGATCCGGACGATAAAGAGGAGAAGTTCAGAGTTAATAAATCTGCGACTGATTATAGCCAAGCTGTATCCATTAATCGTTTTATAGAAATCCCGGCTAAACAATTGTAGCAATGCGCACAGCCTACGCCCTCGAGTTACCAAATTTCGATTCTGCCCTAAGCGACCTCCTTCATCGATCCCCATGCGAGCGTGCCCAAAACGACACATCGGTATTTTAACTAATTATTGTTTGGGGGGTAGTCGCTTTTTTGGGAGTCCCCGCAATCTTCCGATGCCTCTCTTGAGGTGCACGACTCATCATTAAACTAACCATGGTAAATGTCTGCGCTGTTAACGACACTCGTCGGTATCTTTAATAAGCCACTCCAAAACAATTTCGAACGGTCAATATATCAGGTGTCAAGGTTTCCGAGATCTTTTGAATTTCATCGACTCCCAATCGCGAGCGTATAAGCCTCAATCGTCCGCGGCTTTGATTGAATGATTTGCCCCTAAAATCATTTGTATTTTCGAAAATAACTGCGTACGAAGATACTCATATATCGTACATTGGCGGGGAGTCAAGATAGCAAGTTTGAAATTACATTGCAAACTTTCGGAAAATTGGCACAATGATAATGTAATACCAAATCGAATTAAACTATTGGGTAATAAACTGAAGTTGCCTCGCAGGTTGTTGCTTTAGAAACGAAATTTGTGCTATTTTAATAAAAAACTCTATTAAAATTATTCGCGCGCGCGTGGCGGAGTCTCTCTTTTTTGGATAAATAAGGCGTTCTATGTTTGTATTCTGTTTGTTATATAGGGTAGCTTTAATGCAACATTTTTTATTTTGTTTATACACTTTTTCATACAAACTTCACATTATCGTGTCATTACTTAAATACGTTAAATATATGGTCGACTCATTTTGTTGTTTGAGTTCCCCTCCAAAGGAATTTAATTACGAAGACGACAAAATAATGAATTAATAGCTAAGCCAAAAATAGTAACAAAAAATGAAAATTCATAACATTACGTTTAATTAATTTATAATAAAAATTCACGTCTCGCGTATATGCACACATCATTTTAATTCTGTCAATAAATTGTTTCCATTTTTTTCCACTTCTCCTGAAAAAATAAAACATTTTGAAATTTACGTTTTTATTTACAAGCCTTGTATGTAGTAAGCGCAAGAAAGAAGTTTTCGAATTATCTCGTTCCTCCTGTCAGATATCGTCGCTTCGAACCTATACGTAAATGAAAATCATTTTCTGCATGATACGCGAGGCTACGTTAGAAATCGTCGGCATAAGGCTTAAACGAGGCTACTAAGTTTGACGAAAGTGGTCAAGGGGAATACTGCCTCTCTCAATATTAATAACCCAAAACCGTTTTACTCACCCTACCGTCGATTTACTCGGAAATTTCCAGAGCTACGATCCCGTAGATGAAAGTGACAAGCTCCGGGAGTATTAACAGAAAACCGCGCCGAATGGATCGTCTATACAATCGATATGTCGATCGTTGCTGCGCGAGAAATCATTGCATTGTAAGGGTCGATAAATGCATCGGAAAGGCGCACGTTTAGATCAGATTAGCTTGTTCGCAATCTAATTACGCTATCTGGCTGAGATAACATAACGTCATCTTGATTCTATTCGGTGGGGAACACGAGTTATCGTACGGTCAATAACACACTGTGGCAGTGTCGCTGTTATTAAAATAAAATTAATAGATTTTCATCTTATCTTTATATAAGATAATAAAGTATATATATTATCTACACTTCATTCTTAAGAGTAAGAAAAAAGTATTATTTTACTAAATTATCTAGAATATTGCTCAGATAAGTTTGATTTAAATCATAGCACATAAAATACTTACATATAGAACTAAAGCAGTAAGCGGATAAAAATTGTACAAATAAAAATAGAATACATAGATTTTATACCCTATTATAATTTACATTTTTTTACATCACTGCGTTTACATAACGTCTTAAAAATGGGTATTATCTAAAAATTATATCTAAAAAAGACGACTCGAAGCGCCGCATGTCATTTTAAAAGTCTTTTATCTAGATATATTTCAAACAAAAATCGATCTTTATTTATCTTATAATGAATTTACATACTTTTATCAGCTCATCTTCATCTTTATCTAACTACTTTTTAAGAAGCATCTAAGCACACCACTGTACATTACGTAGATATGTGGTGGCAATACCTTCAAATTTTTCAAATCCCTCCCAAAAAAGTACAAAATTTCGACTAAGCAAGAAACATTAATTATGGAAGCGTCACCTTAAAAGTAATGCCTTAGACGTGGATTTAACGATGCAAAATTAGCGACCCTAGATATATAAATTTTGTCTCTCTTCTGTCCCTCTTTCTCGAACGGGGCACCGACGGAAGAATATAATTACTACGAGAACTCGTAATTGATAGAGATGTAACATAATTAGAGACGGAGTCAACGAGATTGGGCATGACCGTAAGCGCTGGGCTTAATCGAGGCTTCCTAAGAGAACGAAGACTAGAGTCAGACGACACGATGGAAATCATAATGATCCATTCGTTTCGCGCGTCGGCACGGGGAATGTGAAATTACTATACTGCAAGAAAACCTGTCTAGCACGCGTCTCTAATACATCGTCAGTGACTTCGATCTCATTGAATCTTCCACCCTCGATCGATCGCTGAATATCTAAATTGGCTCTTTTCTTCCGAGCGCAATTTTTCGCTTGTTTGCCGGCTAAACAGTTACTTTACAAAGTCCAGAGTCAAGTTGACCCACACACAATTCTTCTCGTATAAAAATGTTAGCTGCTTGTTAAATTGTTAACTATGTTGAGAGCTATCTAAGATCTCTCGTTCGCCGTTCTTCTCGCGGGAATATTTCATTCCTCCTTATATTTCCGCGCGTCTTATCGTTCAGCGACTATGGCAATTAAGCGCCCGGTTGCTAAATTATCCCGAGATCGCAATCGACGCCCAAAGGCAGTTGAGTACTTTTTCGTGTAACATTCTTAAAGTGCGCGCCCGATGTTTTCTTCGGTTCAAGACCTTTTCTCTCCCTTTCGCACGCGAGGGGAGGTCATCTCGCTGTGGGCGCCACTTCGCTCATTGATCAATCCACTATCTGGTTGTCTCACCCACTTCTCAACACCGTAAATTCCTTCGCGATAAGCATCCCTCCTCGCCAGCGTGAACTGAACCCGTTCAGCGCCAACGATTCAGTCCTGATGCTAATGTCACAAGCGTCCAGAGTGGATAAGCACGATAATGCCTGTCATACAACCGGATACAGCTGGTTCAGTACAAATTACAACATATTTTTTTTGTAGACCATGAACGGCTATGTATGAATAGTACAAATTGTATAAAGGAATCAATTATATATTTTTAGTTTAATAAAATTATATAGTACATATTTGTCTTTACAAAAAAAAAAGAATATTTAATATTGACTCAAATATTTTGATGCATCAACAAAAATGCATAAATTAACGATAATAGAATAAATGTACAATTTACCATTTTCTATAAATAACTTAATAACGTTATATTCCAACTTAACATGTATGTTTCATGTATCGTACACATTTAAAATGTTTGCTAGTATGATTAATTATGAATTGTTTATTTTTTATTTGGAGAAAAAATATTGTAGAACTTATTTAAAAAACCTAACCAACAAATTTCGAAAAATCATGATAACATGAAATATTAAGTAATAAACCGAAAGATTTACAACAGAATTTATCATATGTCATCAAATTAATGAATTTGCTGAATGTTTTAAATAAAATACGAGAGTCAAATAGCAGCATCATATTAAATAATAAAATGGTTTCTCCTCGTTGGGAGCGCGATTTTCGGTCCAGTTTAATACAGATGAAGTGCGTTTAATAGCATATGCTTGAAACTGCGGCGAACTCTTGCGTATAGCAGCTTCTCGCTCATACTTTTCCTGGAGCGGGGCCCTCGGTCCTTGTATGTACATACACACAACAACAGCTTTACGTTTGCCCGTAACTTTCTGCGAGGCAGAAGAGGATTGTCCTCATAATATGTAAATTTAGTCGTCCAGGTTATGCGCGGAGTAAAAAGTGGCCCGACGCTGAAGCTGCCCATACAATGGGGTATTTCCATTACTATCTACATGCGACGATTTATGCTGGAAGCAATATATAACTGCGATTGCGACGAAAGTTTAACATTTCATCTACGTACCTAATTGGGCTTTTAACTCCCGTTTTTTACGCCATGTAATTTATTAACATCTGATTTTAGATCAGTATTATTAATCAAATGATGTAAATGACATGGTTACCTATGTATTATCCTACGATTTATAAGGATCACATATGAATAAAAGTAAAATTACAATTTTTTCTATTGATGAAAAAGATTACTCACCAGTGGATGGCACTATGCTTAATATGATTCGTAAGGCCATTCATTCATGTTTGTTAATGATATTCTAATAATTGCAGGAAGAAGATTTTTAATTTTGATTTTGATCACGAATTAATAATTAGAAATATTCTATAAAATTAATATAAATTTAATGATTCTTTCATTATGATTAAATCTTCATTAATTCATCCATTTGCTACTAATCTCCTTTCATCAGAATCTATTTTCGACGAGCAAAGAATATTTGACACTACACTAGGCAAAATGACGGAAATCCTTCTCATCGCGGCTGCTTTCGGCTTTTCACGCATTATTCATGCGCCCACGAATTCGCAGATGCAGATTCACCGTTAAAATGAGGATCATCTCATTATACTTTCAACGTCATGCGTTGTTATTATTCCGTAATAACATTGTATTCTTCTTAAGCTGCACGTCTGTTGCGTCGAATACAAAAGCAGCATCTGACTTGCAGTACGACCATTTTCACATAAATCTCAAATCACTCAGTAAATAGATATAAAGTCTTGCAGAGAGAGAAAAAAAGAGAGAGAGAGTAAATATTTTTAATCATGAGAGATTATAAAGAGAAGGAAATTTAATAAACGGTATATAATAAAATAAAATGTATGAAGGTATCCATAAATTAAAAAATGATTGTTATATTTGAAAATGTAGTAGTTTTAAATTGGGCAATTTAAAAATTTTTTTTTTACATTTTTCCATAACTCGATATTATAACATTTTATACGCATCAAAGGTTCCACATAAAATGCACTTATGCCAAATAATTTAAATGCATTCCCGAAAAGCTCAGGAGACTTCTCTACACTCGCCTCCTCGGTAAAATGTTTTGGAATCGCGCTTTTAAAAAATTTGGGGGTGTAAAATTTGGGACGTACTCTATTCGCCGTCGAGTATCGCTTTAGAAACTGGAAGCAGTTTCGGAATCGCGGAAAAGCCCCGACAGGTCAAAGAGACCAGCTTTCCTTTTTCACCCGAGCGGATTTTCTGCGCTATTTCCACCAGAAACTTTTAAATAAACGGGTTTCCCTACTTGACCCAAAAGTTCCTTTTAAACGTGCCCACTTTCTAATAAAATAACCCTTTTTAGCTGACCTCACTACGTAGTTATGTTAACTTGAATTTAAATAATGTCTTCCCCAGAGAAAATCTCTGAAAATCTTATATAATCACCCAAAGCAAAGTAAGTATCCCTGACCGAAAAAAATAAAGTTAAAAGTATTTCGAAAATTAAAAATTTTAAATAACCCAATTACCATATACTCCGTTTATTATATATAATTCTTGTAATAAAAAATTTTTATATTATAGATTATAGATAATGTAACACTTTTTTCAGTGTGCAAAAGATTTATCGGTTTGCGTGGAAAAGGTGTGGAAAAACTCCCCTTTCATTTCCAACAGCTGCTGCACAGGGTAAGAAATTGATTTGTGAAAATATATCGATTGGAATGATAAGTATAGTTTTTAGCAGCGTTTCGTCAAAATTCTTAATTATTGCGGTTTAATCTATAATTTTAAAGACTCACATTTCTCCAATGCATTGAATAGCGTATGTTAAATCATATCAATCACAGAAATTTATACACAAAGTATTAAAAATCATAATCATATCGAAATATAAATAAATATTATGGTTTTGAAGTTGCGCAAAAGAATTTTAAAATAGCAGGAGACTAATTTCTCGATAATTATAAAAATAGCAGAAGATTATTTGCTCGATCATCGATATAGCAAAAGTTATTTATAAAAAATTTATAAAAATAATTTATTGAATGGGAATGTGTAAACATAATGTGTTTTTAAATTAGATTACGAGATTTGACATCTCCGACAATGAATTGGAAAGGTTCTCAATCATTTACGATAATCGGTACTTGTCTAAAATATTCCGTTATGAGCAAAAATTTATGCTCCGCGTAAATTTGTGTTGTCACGTCAAAACGTTTCACGCGTTTCGTGATATCAACAATCTTAAATATTCAACGCCGGAAAAAACAGAACATTATTCATCTCTACGGTGCCAGCCGTCCCGAGATACATCTATTTTTGCCACTTTAATCCCACTCCAATCGGTCATCTTGATTTACGACGTCAGAAATGAAGAAATTATTCTCGAGAGCATGAGCATTGCTACCTTCGTTCTTCGTCATGTTGTCAACTTCATACCATTTTCGCTTGTATAACTTACAGCCACCGATTTATCCCAAATATCGCATCATGCATAATGTTGGATTAGCGCGATACTTTGCTACAAAAAATATACAAATCGGTTTAAACTTCATTACCATTCTTAACGTTACACGTCTAACAAAATAAAATTTTTGAAAATAAATAGAATTTTACTTTGAATATGTATATAAATATATATGTAATATATGTGAAAAAATTACATATAAAATATTCTTCTCTCTCTCGTATCTGCAATAACTAAATTTACATTTAAAACCTTAATCTGATTGAATTTCATCTGAAATTACAAGATTTCTATCTGCAAAAATATTGCCGGAAATATTTTATCTTTTTAATTGTGCAAATTCTTTATTCAAAATTTAAATATATATACAATCCTTATATATATATAGTATATTGTATTATGCTAAAAAAATAATCTTATTTACTGATTAAACGTTGATATTACACATTTCGTGTTCTGATTTCTTATCTTCCTCTATATTATTTTAGAGGAGCTCGTGCAGGTGCAAATCTTATCTATCTATCGCGAGTCTAAATCACGTTAAATCGACGTTATACTCTCTCGAAAAGCGATACAATTAAATCTGTCAACAACGCTTGCCACCCACTATCTTACTCTTCTCACCATCGTCTCGTAACTGCGTCACGTTCAGCAACATTACGTTGCTGCGAGATGATTGTAAAAATATAAGACGGTGCACATTTTCACTCAAATGGGTCTTAAAGGAACGAAAAAAGAAACAATTTCCTGACAATTTTACGATACGATATATTTTTATTAATTATATTGAATATATATATACTGTGTAACAAATGCGACAATTATGAAGAAATTTTTATCCGATATATAAGTTATAACAACATAATATATAACTTACCTTTTAATTATTTAATAATATATTAATTAATACTACTTAATTAATTTAATCGATCGATATCAATGAATGTGTCATTTTGTCACATTTAGATATGATTTTCTCTGAGCTATATTGTATATATTATTACACACAGCAAACGTTAAAATAAATATTAGAAGATTATATCCGATCACGCGCGTCAAAATACTGCAGTTTGATTGTGATATAACATATATATCGATGGATCTAATTAAATGAGAATAATTAATCAAACGCTATTGACGGACGATAAACAATCGCGTTTTTGTTTTTCCTCTCTCTTTATTAGAGGGCGTGTCTCCCCCTGTATAAAGTAGCGATCGGGGTACGTATATCCCGCGCAATAATTACCACCTCCATTACATTACTAAAGCAAGCAGAGTCCATCCTTCCCCGAAGCCGACCAGCGCAATGCGACATGTGGTGCAGCGCGAAAATTAATTAGGAACGGTGCTCTTGCGTCTACGCGCGTAACTCGACCCGGAATTTTCCATTTTCGAGCCGCATACGGACACCGCAACACACAAAGGGAGACTAATACGCACCTGTGTACCTGGAACGCCGTCGCGTATGCTCGAATCAATTAATATATTGCGCGTTCGCACTAATGGTCGAAGGGTGGACAGGTAGATGAGTACACTCGCGCGCCTCCGCCGCAATCAGAATTTAATTACATGTAGAGTAATTTTGCTAATTACCGTTCATTTTATACTCACAATTGGCAATACGTTGCGAATCGATCGTTCGCGCCGACAGTTTACCGTCCTTTTATTTCGACCGTTCGTATTCGTGACGATTAGCGCACTGAGCTGATGACTGCAATCACAATAATAATAATAGTTAGTAATAAACTAACAGTAATAATAAAACAATTGCTGCCAGTATTGTTGTTGATTAATTATTCATGGTAACTTTTATAAGCCGAATAACGAATATTATTAGTGTTAGCAGCGATTGCTGCTACACAATAATGATTCAATGTAAATATATATATGGAAGACGCTCTATATATTGTTTTATATTAGTTTTGCGTTATTATTGCTATTATTATGGAATTTGCCGTTATTAAATTATTGGTATACCGTGAAAAGAAAAACATGCGAGATTATTACCATTATTATATTATTATCGCTGCCGTTTTACGGGAGACAGTCGATATCGCAACGCGTCAAGATTGATTATTCGCATCGGCGAATGCAGTCGTTTTCGCAATCGCATCGGAAATTCAACCGTACAAACCGACATGTGAGTTTTCCACTTCCTGCAGCCACAATCGATGTGACATTAATTTAAAAACGAATCGGCAAGTGCGCAAGGACGTATATATCGGATGAGCCGAATTAATAACGGCTTTTATAATACGCGTCGCCGCCGAGTTCTATAATCTCGTGAAAATTCAATGTACCTATTTGCAGAAGTCAAATATTATTTTTTCCTCCGTAGAAAAAGATAACGTTTTTTTATGAGGCTCCGGAAAATTTTTTATATATAATTATATATAAATAATTGTATAATTATACATATAATCGTAAAGATATGCATTGTGAAATGTCCATTTTTATACATAATAAAAATATTAAAATATATAAATTTATATAAAAATTATATAGAATCATGCATGTCAAATAAATATGAAATATATATATTTATATATGAAGAAATACTTATATATATATATATATATATATATATTATATATTTTATAAATGTATATAATTATATATAAAAAGCACTTTATTTAATCATGTATGGACATATTTCATATATAATTTTGCGATTATATGTTTAATTTTAATATTTCTATATAATTTATATTAGTATATATAAAAAAATTTCCCGGGACATTAGTCCTGATATAAACTACAAACTCTGAATCACTAGAGAAACATGAAAGAACATGATAAATTATTTTAAATAATGCTGAATTATTTTGGCCGTCCAAAAATAAATACATTCTAATCCCATTATCTTACTCATATTTATTGATTTTTTTTTAATTAATTCTTTCAATATTGTCTCTATATATACGATTATAATTCTAAACAATGACTCAAATAGCAATCTTTTTGTGTGAATATTAACGATGACCCTTCTTGACAGCACCCCCGACAATACATCCACTCTCTACGTTACATTTACATTCGCGATCCAGCGAAACAGACCGAAGCTATATCGGTATTATTACATTTTCATGTGAATGCAATTCGCCTTCCTATCGCGCGAGAATAATTCACCCTACAGTGAATATCCATTCAATACCTGCCCTCGATGCGACTATGTGTTGTGATTACCTTGTCGGACATCTTCTCACCGATGTCGCAGCAGAACCATAAACATAATGAGTGTACATATATTTATTATTATGATGCGCAGTAATATCATGAGCCATAGACAAATCTTCATCGCGCGTTGAGATGCGAAAAAATATAGAGCGATGAGAAGATATTTTACATGTAAATGCAAAAATATACCGCTGATAAAAAATATATTATTGCGCCGAGAAATCAATACTCCGAATATTACCTAAGAATGTTATACATAAAATATATTTTTAAATAAATTATTAGTGTGCCCCGAATTATAATAATGGATTGCGATGATTAATATTAAGGATAATATCTTTCTCTTGAATAGTTTAATTCTACTAATTACATAATCAATAATCCGAAGTGAAATAACGATGATGTATATCATATGACATAAATATTTGAGGGTAAACCTACACACATTGTTTGCATTCAATCGGACTTAGATTTCCACATGTATGCAAATATAAGCAGTCGCGTGCACAGATTCCACGTGCGGCGCGGGTTTGAATTGTGAATGTCGGAGATTCACGAAATAGCGGAAAGTCCAAAATCGCATACCAGCAGTCCATAACTGGGATTACTGCTGCAAGTTCCATCTATGCACTCGACCAGCTAGTTGGTCCAATTAGTCGACGACCGACGTTGAATCCGGAAAATTACAATGCGCTGTCGGTGACAGGCACAAAAGGAGACGTGAGGGATGTCGTATAGAATGTCCATTACTAAACGCTTGCCAAATGGCGTCGTAAAAAATCATTATCGAAAGTTGGATAGGTACGTGATTCGATCGAAAGAAGTAAATGATCAGAAAAAAAGATGATCCAAATCATGGGACCAAAACGTACGAAATGAGGAATAATTCCGAGAAGAAATCCTCAATTTATAGGAGCTCGGTTCGTAATTAGTCTAATTATTAGCTCGTTATTTATTTTTATTATTAATATTTGTCTTTATTATTAATATTAATATTGTTAATATTATTAATAATATAACAATATTATAATAATATTAATATATTTAACATTAATAATATTGTTAATATTATTAATATTGTTAATATTATTAATATTTGAGCCTAATTTATTTTAAATAAATGATAAAAGATCGGAGCAAGAATAAATTGCGAAAATATTGTGACGGATATACCCGTAATTAATTTGAAAATAATTAGAATATAAACTGTAGAAATAGATAATTGGTGACAAATTAATTTACGTGACTGTAAAACTAATGATAAATATATATATATATATATATATATATATATTGTATATAGTTCTCGTTTTTAATCAAAGAAAACAATTTGTTACAGAACTTGAAGAATCAGATCATGACGACGAACCTGTGGGGAACAGGTAAGCGATAAATGATTTACTTTGAAATGTGTTCAATCGTGAATGTTTTATCTCCTTCTAACATCTTCCTCACGATCTTTCATAATTTATCACGAGATAAAATGCTCAAACTTTTGACATTATCCAGCAACTTTAATCCCAAGTTAAATAATTCAAGTTAAGTAATATATCGTAAAATATATCATAAAGAAACGTTCCTGTTTTTTATACCTGCGACATGATACGCGAAAAGTTGATAGAAAAGAAAGTACCAGAAACACTACAATTAGTGCTCGTAATTGAACTTTATGTTAGAATGTTAGAAGGAGAAAATAGCGCAAGAGAGTTTGGGAAACAACGGGTGTTTTGCTACTTCGCGTTACTCGACGCTGCAATAACTGCAAATTACTTATTCTATGCCTTGTTATGTCTAACCGGTGCATCTGCATGACATTATAATCTTTTATTAAACAGGATGAGATATAAAAAAAACCAACGGATAGCGTAATCGAGTAATTAATTGAACAGATTCGCGATTAACGTAAATTATACGGCGTGTTTCTTCAACAAAACGACGCGCGCGAAACTCTCAAAACTCTCGTTAACAGATCTCGGTAATATGAGATGATAGCACGGCTTTTAGGAAAACTTGCATTTGTTAGAACGAACATTTATTTCGATGTACATCAGAATATTATACTAAAATGTGTAGAAAAACCTCGCAAGTTTCCAGGAACAAGTATAAAAAAGATTCATAACAAAGTGATAAATATAAGGCCAACTTATCGAGCTGAATATTCGAGATGTTCAGTCAACTACCATTTATTACATGTATAAATTATAAAACTACAGTCATTATATTAAAACTAACGCAAATTACAATCATTCTATAAACGTTTCGACCGCACGCGGTCTTCTTCAGTATAATTATTGAAATATAAATTCTTACAATTCACATAATATCGAAATTTAATTATAGTTATTCAGAATCAAGAGTTTTTGAGCAATTAACGCGTGTTTCAATCCGTCCTGTCCAACAATGTTCGCCTCGATATGATCCCTGATTTTGTTCAGATCTCGGATAGTTTCATCGTTAATATGCGGATATATTAGCGAACAAGAAATAATAATAGGACAAATAGGACATTAACGAGTAAAACATAGATATTAGATCATATATAAACACGCACCCTCTCCGATCAAGTAGAGTTTAAAATGAGCTGTCTTTCTGTATTGTTGGTTTGTTATGTGTCATCCTTAATAACCGTTAATAAGTAGCAAAATTATCAAGAAGAACGATGATAGGTAAGCATACTACCAATTGTAGGGGATACATATTATAATTTGGACATGCGTTGATCGGTAATTTTTTATAAATCGCAGCGCCTACGGAACGGGTTAATTTCTCGCATATTAACGATGAAACTATCCGAGATCTGAACAAAATCAGGGATCATATCGAGGCGAACATTGTTGGACAGGACGGATTGAAACACGCGTTAATTGCTCAAAAACTCTTGATTCTGAATAACTATAATTAAATTTCGATATTATGTGAATTGTAAGAATTTATATTTCAATAATTATACTGAAGAAGACCGCGTGCGGTCGAAACGTTTATAGAATGATTGTAATTTGCGTTAGTTTTAATATAATGACTGTAGTTTTATAATTTATACATGTAATAAATGGTAGTTGACTGAACATCTCGAATATTCAGCTCGATAAGTTGGCCTTATATTTATCACTTTGTTTTCAATATACGAGCGACAATTGTATTAATTTATTTTTAATATACGCTGGCCTTACAATGCGTCAATTTAACACAAAACGGACTGATTACTATTTTAATTTTAATTTTATTCATAGAGTTTTTGGAAGAATAACCGCAGATTATTTTAAACAATGGATTAATGCGAATTACTTGTTAATAAGAGCGAGAGCAAAATTGGAATTTTTAAGAAATTGTAAAAATGGCGATATTTTTCCTACACATTTAGAAGGTTTTTGCCGCATTAAATTTAACGTTTTTCATCACAGATCGATCAGAAGACTAGATAGTATGTTGTACAAATTCAAAACAAATGCGATGAGCATTGAAATCTTTGATTTGCATAGACAGGTAGAGTCATTACAAAATAGGATTTTTCATCTCACCAGCGGGTTATTAATCGTTTACCTGTACTCGCGTGGAATAGAATTTTCGAACATCATAACATTGCTTTTAAAAATTGCCACAACAGATTGGTTACTGCACACGAAAAGAAATTCAATTGGCTTAAGAGAAAACAACACTATAAGTATATCAACAGCATCAAACCTATAGATATACATTGTTCTTTACATTTTGAAACTTCACAACCGACGAAAATATCACAAAATTCTCTCAGGGCAATCACTAATGATGCCAAGGAGATCAATATACACATAGAAGCCAATAAATTTCTCAATGATACAATTAACCCTTTGGAAAATACTAATAAAAAATGGTTTGTTAATCTTTCCAACACAGACATTCCGCCTAACGTTTCTAATCTGTTGCAAATGGGTGATAAATTCTGTCTTCCGAATATTAGTAAAAAAACAGCGATACATGAATTCATCAAGGACATAGAGAGTAATAGCAAACGAAATAATATTAATAATCTCACAACGATCAGAAATATCGCGGTTCCAAAATTTGCACAACTTCTGAACACGAAGGATAAAAATGACGTAAGTCAACAAAAATTACTTGGTGCACACAGAGATTTAATAAAATTTTGTAAAGACAATCCGAATGTTCTATTCACACGCGCGGACAAGGGTAATGCTACGGTGGCAATGGAAAGATCTCATTATATTAACAAAATGGAAAACGTTTTAAAAGATGTCAACACTTACACTATTGTTAAAAAAAATCCGTGCAAAAAAATAGAGAACGATTTGAATGATTTGTTGAAGAGATGGCTTAAGGAAGATTATATTTCAAAAAACGAATATTATAAATTACGTTGTAGTGATTCTCTCCTTCCAAAAGCGTATGGATTACCTAAAATCCATAAGGAAAACTATCCAGTTAGAATCATAGTTTCATCGGTTGATACAGCTCTATACTCGCTGGCTTCGTTTTTACAAAACACCTTACGAACTAGCCTACCCAAAGCGAAAAGTCATATTAATAATAGTTTTGATTTGTACAGCATATTGTCTGGTAAAAAGATTGATGAGAATGATAGGATGTTTTCCTTGGATGTGGTGTCTTTGTTTACGAACGTTCCTCTGGATCTTGCGATTGACGGTATTAACGATAGATGGGATTACATTGGAATAAATACTAAAATACCGAAAAACGAATTTTTGGGGGGTATAAAATTCATATTGACTTCTACATATTTACATTTGATGACATAATTTATAAACAGACGTTTGGGACCCCTATGGGGTCACCGTTATCACCAATTATTGCTGACCTGGTTATGCAAGATCTTGAGGATACAGTACTCAAAGCGTTGAATTTGGAATGTTTGTTTTATTTTCGTTATGTGGATGACATAATAGTGGCCACCTCTATGACTAATATGACTCAGATTGTGAATAATTTTAACAACTATCATGAAAGACTTAAATTCACGGTCGAACAAGAGGTTAACCATAGCTTGAATTTCTTAGATTTATCACTTAAAATTATTAATAACAAAATATATATAGACTGGTATCAAAAAGAAACCTTCTCAGGAAGGACGTTATCATTTTATTCAAACCACCCATTATGCCACAAAATTGGAATAATATATAACCTTGTAGACAGATGTCTATTGCTATCACATCCACTATTTTTTAATAAAAATTTGGAGTTAATTATTAATATACTCAGAAGCAATGGTTACCCTCTTGATCTGATTTTTAACAAAATTAATCATCGGATAGAACACATCATATCTAAGGGGAGCATTATAGAGAGACAGGCCAACATAGAAAGAACAAAAAGTATAGGAAATGACTCGGTCAATAAAAAATTCTTTGTCATTCCGTATATAGATGGGATCTCAGAAATGATTGTTTCCTCGGTAAAAAATAAAAATTGTATGGTAGGGTATAGATGTCTCAACAAACTGGATAATATTATTAAAGCGCAGAAAGATAAAACTAAACATCCATGCAATTCGAATGTGGTTTATAAGATCAGTTGCAATAATTGTAATGCATCTTATGTAGGCCAAACAAAGAGGCAATTGCAGACGCGAATGAAAGAACATAAAAATAATATTAGATTGGACTCAACGAAACATTCAGTAATTTCTGAACACATAATAAATGAACATCATACTTTTAATTGGGACAATGTTAAGATCATGGACAACGAAAATAATTATTATAAAAGACTCATTTCTGAGATGCTACATATCAAGGAACAAAAAAATGGACTAAATTTAAACAAAGATACTGAGTTACTTAGCGAGTCGTATTTTGATATTTTGGATATATTAGCGAACAAGAAATAATAATAGGACAAATAGGACATTAACGAGTAAAACATAGATATTAGATCATATATAAACACGCACGCTCTCCGATCAAGTAGAGTTTAAAATGAGCTGTCTTTCTGTATTGTTGGTTTGTTATGTGTCATCCTTAATAACTGTTAATAAGTAGCAAAATTGTCAAGAAGAACGATGATAGGTAAGCATACTACCAATTGTAGGGGATACATATTATAATTTGGACATACGTTGATCGGTAATTTTTTATTAATCGCAGCGCCTACGGAACGGGTTAATTTCTCGCATATTAACGATGAAACTATCCGAGATCTGAACAAAATCAGGGATCATATCGAGGCGAACATTGTTGGACAGGACGGATTGAAACACGCGTTAATTGCTCAAAAACTCTTGATTCTGAATAACTATAATTAAATTTCGATATTATGTGAATTGTAAGAATTTATATTTCAATAATTATACTGAAGAAGACCGCGTGCGGTCGAAACGTTTATAGAATGATTGTAATTTGCGTTAGTTTTAATATAATGACTGTAGTTTTATAATTTATACATGTAATAAATGGTAGTTGACTGAACATCTCGAATATTCAGCTCGATAAGTTGGCCTTATATTTATCACTTTGTTTTCAATATACGAGCGACAATTTTAATTTTAATTTTTTGCTTCCCGTTTTCCATCCATCAGATAGCGTTAATAATGAATGAGAATTGACAAATATTGTCTGAACAGGGATTTAAATAATATTCAGGAATTTCTAACGGTCAGGGAAATCTGAAAAACGAGCATTGTCAGGGAAATTTTACTATTATCTGGATCGCGTTACTTACCATTTTAATTTTGTAGATAGCGTTATTAATTAATGTATGAATGAGAATTAACAAATATTGTCCGAACAGGGATTAAATAATATTCAGGGTGTCTAGTAGTCAGAGAAATCTGGAAAATCGAGCATTGTCAGGGAATTTTTTTAATCTGGAATTATCAAGGAAATTTTACTATTTATCCGGATCGTGTTTGCTTCCCGTTTTTAATTCTGTAGATAGGGTTATTAATTAATGTATGAATGAGAATGGACAAATATTGTCCGAACAGGGATTTAAATAATATTTAGGGTTGTCTAGCGATCAGGGAAATCTGGAAACCGGGTATTGTCAGGAATTTTATAAATCTAAAATTGTCAGGAATTTTACTATTTATCTGAATTTTTTTACATTATTCTACATTTGTCTCAATAAATTTTAAATCTTTTTTTATTAAATAAATATAAACTTTTCTTGACTCCCAGCACGCTAATTTTCGTGTTGTTAAAAATCGATTCGTTAATTTATATTGTCATCGTCGTATTATTTTATTTCAATTTAATTGATTTATTATATAGATAATGCAAAGTATATACTTAAAATATAATACTAAAATGTCAGAGAAAAATTAATTTTTGGTCTTGGAAATCTGAAAAAGTCAGGGAATTTTTTTCATTGAGTTTGCTGGACACCCTGATATTATATGCAGATAAGATTTAATTTTTTTCCCATTACAAAGAAAATATTATTTGGAAAATTTGCTACTTTCTTAAAGTTATTGTTAATAATTTTATTTTAAAATGTCATATTATGCAAATTACCTTTCAATATCTAGATATATGTATAAATCGATCAAAAGCTTAGTTTTAATTTTAATTGATTAAATAAAAAATACATTTATAATATATATACATTCTGTCATCTTATTTTAGAAAAATATATATTTTATATAAAATAGAACAATCTTTCGAAATTGATAAGAAATTTGGGGCGACGATACTAATTTTGTTATTTAGAGCGCAGTCGTTCCTGATCTCGTAGTCTCGTAGCAGTGCTTTGACACAGATATATAACTAACATATAACATGTAGCTAACCGATTGCTCTTGGTGCAATGTGCTACATGTGCGACACGCAGTGGATAACGAAATCCAGGTTTTGCGATGTACGCTTCATGTAACACACATAAAAAGTAACTTTTTTTAACGTCAGAACTTTCATCGTAAATTTCCCTTAACGTAATCCAATGTTATCTCTTTTCTGGATTTTAAAACATTCTCTACATAAAAATAAATCCACTTTTTAAAAGATATAACGAACGGTTAAAACAAAAAAAGGGGAGAAAGATGGAATGCTTTACATGCGCGAATTGTGCGCGAATAATACACGGGCTCGAAAATTACGAGTGATTTATCGATCGGGTTGTCGGCTCAATCGATTGGTGGATGAATAATTATGTCAAACAAGAGAGAGAGAAAGAGGAGAGAGAGAGGAGAGAGGAGAGAGAGAGAGAGAGAGATAAATTGCGCCTACCATATTTGTGGAATATATTATTATAAAATAAATATCGCTAATAAATTATATTATTCAAGTATTTACTCGAAAATTCCATTTACTTACATATTTCTCGATTAATGTCATTTTATATAAAAATGGACAGACATAAATATTAATATAAATAGTTGATCAATAGAAATGAGACGATAAACATTTCTCACAATTTACACAATAGAGCAAATCTTCCGACTATAATTTAAATTGTAATTTTAATTGCAAAAATATACAGTAAATATACAAGTTGTTTTCTTCATTATTTTCTATCTATAAAAGTTACTTTTATATTCGATTCACTGTCCATACATGCGAAAATAATATTTCGTAATGTGTAGAAGAATATCGCAAAATTTGAACGTGAAAAATATCTGTAATATTCATCAAACGCAAGTGTAAGAAAAATATAATATTCATAAAAGAAATAAATTTTTTATTCATATATTATTCATAATTTCTATTATATTTTCTTTGCAATATATTGGAGAAAAATAAAAATAGCGTAACAATATTGACTATGCCTCGAAATATGGAGAGAGATCTCGTCATGTAATATCCCTCCGATACGAAACTGTGTAATTCTACACAGAGGCGCATGTGGTACGATACTTGCACGATTTACTCACCGACGAAATAGCGAAGTACCTGCGGAAGCTTTCCGTATGTGCCGAGTTGCGCGATTTAATTATGCCGCAAAATCGACCCCATACATATCGACGAATCCGCAAGCGAAATTACTTCTCCTTGCCCGAGCACGAAAACGAATTAAACTGTGCGGCAAAGTACGTCGCCAGTTAGTCTGCAAACTTGATTAATTGTGCAGGCAATGAAATTGCTTAAAAAAGAAAGGAAAAGATTGCGAAATGGATGATACGTAAATATTATTCGGTACGTTTTCAGATGCAGTAAGAAAATACGAGAATTAAACAATTATTTCTGAATAGAGAAACTATTTGTGCACAAGCGTCGATCTTGATCTCATGAATAATGGAGCAACATAAAATATAATGATTAATGGTTGTTTGAATTCCGATAAAATTGAAAAACAAATCTTTATTTTAGTTTACGTTTTACCTTATGTAGACGTATATTTAGAAAAGAATTTTAACCAATATGAGAAATTATTTTTAAATAATGCGTGCTTATGAGAAAAGGGAGAGATTGTTAATTTTCAAGCAGTTCTGTTCTTTCCTTCAGTTAAGTTTTAGTATTAATGCACACTTGACTGCCCGACTATAATTTTCTTTATTTTCTCTCTAGTGTTTCGTCAATTTAAATTTCATGAAAAAATTATGTATTGAACTTCTCTCTCTGTCTCTTTTCTCTTTTCCTGCATTTGCCATCGATAGATAGAAAATGAGATTTCACGACGATGGTTTCCAGAGTCACGTTCTTCCGAGCGAGTCAGACGAACGGCGAGTCAATACGTCGAGAATAAATTGATAGCAACGGTACCGATCCTGTCGACGACCCTGTTATCTGCAAACACCTTGTTCGCACTCTTACCCCGACTCCCCTATTTTTTATCTTGACAGTTGCGTATCACTTATAACGCTTATCAAACGCCACTTGCGATCTACCCTTATCTATCTTCGACCCTGCCTCGTTATTTCTCAACTTCGCTTCTTCAAAAACTTTTGTGTATTCGTTTCTTCCCGTTGTCTTAAACGAGTTCTAATTTTTTGCTCCTTATTTTCTTTCCTTGTTTACGGCCAGATTTCAAATTTAGCTGAAATTCTCTCTTTTGTTATCTTCTATTTTCTTACCCTTTGTTTTGTTAATTATGTCGTCGTTTATCTTTCTCTCTTGTTATTTTGAATCTAGCCTAAGTTTGCTTTGCTCTTTACGCTATATCTAGTTTTTACGCTTCTTCATTGTTCGAACTAATAGTTCTGTTCATTATATCTTCTTTTACTGCTCAATTTCTCTCTCCCTTTTTTATTCAACGCTCGTAGCGTCATCAGGTCTCCCTTTTCCCTCTCCGTGTCTCTTTTTCCGCTCCATTATTTTCTCACTCTCATCCGCAGTCTTTTACTTTCCTCATTTTTGCATTTCAAGCTCGCTTGCCCTCGTCAGTTTGACTCTCCTCGATTCGTCGATACGAATAACAAAGTTTAGCGTGTCTAATCCACGTTACGCCCCAGGTGACTGATCATTTTTTTAGCTTCTTTTGTTCTCCAATCCCCCTTGTTATTTAAATAAATCGGATCCCGGGCGAGAAACAGCGAAGTTTTGCTTCTTTTCTCTTTCTCCCTCTGTTACGAATAAAGCTCGCGTTTGCCATAAATATACAACGCGCGCGATATATACACCGACACCGATTACAATAAATCAGATTTTTCAGACGGTTACAAGATTTCGCGTGAAGTAAATTTTTCCGCGAAATTTTTCCCGTATATATAAACACTGTCTTACAAATATTTTTGTATTACACGTGCAGGCAAAGTGGACTTTGTGTGCGTGTTTTCTGTGCAAAAAGCGGGCCGATTTCCCACGCCGTCATCTAGCGGCGACGCGGTGAGTGAATCCGCATTCAAAACATTGCCTACGGCTGAGCCGCGTTTAAAGTTATTGCCCACGGCTTCAGCCGTGGACAGTGACTTTGAACACGGCTATTCCCGCACCGTGCCGTCGCAAGATGGCGGCGTGCGATCGGCCACCTCGCGCACACAAAGTGCCACTTTGCCTGCACTTGTAATACAAAATAGTATGTGTATCACGTGCGGATTGACAATTGTTCACTCGTGTGGGATGGTTCGCACTCGTGACCAATTGTCAACTTTCCGCACTTGATACACAATATACTATTCTCTCTCTGCGCACACAATTCTGCACCTTCTAGTTCGCTCGTTCGTTATTGTTCACAATTTATACATATTTGCAGAAAGAATGATTCAATCGAAAGAGAAGGAAATTCCTTTTTCCTCGCTCGGATAAATTATCGGATCAACAATCGGTATCAGCGATATCCTGACGACAGCGTCGTATAAACTTGTGAATAGCTTGCGGTTTTTAGTAAAAACGCGAGTCTCGGAAACGTGTCAATCGGGAAATATGGTAGTTTGTTTCTGTATATATCTGGGAAAAGCGACGCTTTCGTTGCATTTGCGAGCGAAATGTTCGTATCCGATCACCGTTTTGACATGCGTCATATATGAACCGAAACAGTTATCGTTATCCTCGCGAAGTCAACTTTTACGACAGCGCGTTTGCTTCCAGTTTTCGGCGGGAGAAATCGATTTTTAGGATATCGTCGGTCGAAGTGCTAAATAACACAGCACTCGTGTCAAATCACATGGGAAAGAAATTATAGTCTATGGTTGACCGCGTCTCTCTGTTTAAACTTTGTATAGTTACAAGTTCCTTCGGGATGCGTAATAACAATATAACTTTTTCCGTATCTCTCTTGAGCCATTAGTTAGAGAGTTAGAAAAGTTTCGGGAGAACCGGGGAAGCTTCCGGCAAGGTTGTTTGATCGTCCCCGAGAAAGACTTTTATTTTTGACTCGGCGAGGCCGGCTTCTCTTCGCGAAAACATCGCGAATTTTTAAGCAACGGCAATTTGTGTCGAGCCAAATTCCATCAGAAATTTCTCGCTTCTTCTTTAATCAACGGCGATAACGTAATCGCCGAGAACGCCGTCATCGCTTATCATCGGCATCGTTTTTTTTTTTTTTAACTTCCCAGCGCAAAACTTCGCGACCTCGTCAACGTTCGCGTTCGTCTCGCTTTCTCTTCGAGATCACCGATTCAATTCGCGAACATTAATTGCCGCGACGTAGCTCGAAATTCTCGACGGGGCAGCTTCTCGACTCGAAACGAAAGGATCATTCGCGATCCGGATAGCAACTTTTCAAGCAAATGCACTTTTCCATCCCTCTCGGATACACCCGGGATGAGAAGGGGATGAAGCTGCATCGTCGCAGAGGGAGAAGCTGCATCTAGAGAGAGGGGAGGAGAGAAGCGCTATCGACTCCGCTCCGAAAACAACTCCGACATTCCTCCCCTACCCTGTGCTGCATCCCCCTCCTTCCATCTCGTGGCGAAGCATACCGAAAAACACATAAATCTAAACTTCATTTACGTTCGCCGCCGCCAACACAAAAATGCAGCTCGCGCATAAGCATTTTTGTTCGTAGTCGAGCTTGAATTTATTTCCACTGTTTGCACCGATGCATAATTGCCGGCTAAAACAATTCTCGAATTTATACGACAACTTTTTGTGAAAGCAGCCGAGATGAGAAATCAAGTTGTTGGTACGGAAGGATATTTGTATAATATTTATTTATATAATATTAATTTTTAACTACTTTATTTCTATAATTATACAGAAAGCTACGTATTTTAAATTTTATTGGCTAATGCCCTAATTTAAATTTCACTTTTATTTAATTATATAATTTCATTATATTTTATATTAAGTTTGTAAATTTAAGGGGACGCGTTGTTCTGTTTTACCGATTTTAAGTTGGTTAGATTCACTTTTATTGAATAATACAGATTGGAAAATCTTTCACAATGAAAGTACTGATAATAATGAATGGGAAGCGCTGTCCGGCAATTAATTTTGCTGTTTTATGCCTCGACTTCGATTCTGCACGCAAATATACGTACATAATTAATTCAAGTACGAATCTTTTGATACAGGCTTTTAATCTCATTTTATTACTCTGCATTATTCTCTCATGCCATCTCTATTGGGAGCGTCATATTTTGCGTACAAATAAACTTCAGAACTTTGTATTAAATAAGTGTTGTTATGAGCTGTGTGATGCAAGAGGCCGATAAAAAAACTATAATTTTTTAACTTTTATTGTTTCTTTATACGAAATTACAGCGCTTCCTGTTATTATATATTATCAGTATTTTAATTGTGCAGAAGAATTTTCAATCTGTATAGCCAATAAAAAGAAAAGTTCTTGAACTCAAAGTCGGTTAAAACAATTAGAAATTATTATTTGATCATTTGTATAATGTCAATTGAAAATACCCTCTCATCCTAATTAAATTCAACGATCCAATTTAACATATAGGAATTGAGACGGTTCTGTGTTTTAGCTTTCAAGCCAATCGATCGAAGTTGACATAGACAGTCGTTCTAATCACTACTAAATTACTTTATCGCGTCACCAATCTCGCTCGGTTCGCGAATGGTTCCCTAAAAAACTTTGAACTCTCTTTAGACCTCTCACCTCTCACTATCCCGATTGAATTCTGTCTGGAAGAAATTCCCATCGGATCTCGCACCATCTGCAGACTCTCGCTGCGATAATTGGGCGCTAATTAACGGCCGCGGGGCTATCGAATTTTCACCAAGTTTCATCTCTCGCGAGAGGAAATTCTCGAGCTCCTCTCTCGAACGATATTATTCCCGTCGTGCACCGCGAAAGAAACCCGAATCACATCGCGATTGAATTCGTTGTCCGGCGGCTCTTCACGCTAAAGTTTTTTATCTACTTTATATTAAAAGAAAAAATTAAATGGATATTTTGCATTTATATATAAATGGAATAATTTATAATCTTGAAATAAAATTTGTCACATATTAATACTTTTAATATCACGCGAGTCTCTCTCGTTTTTTATAATATAATTACAAACTTTTGGTCTATATTAATAAATGACGCTTATATTTCATTGTTGTATTATTTTATTAGTTATTTCATTGTTTATTAATAATTTTATCTTAAAAAAATTGTAAACATATTAAATAATTATATAATTAAATAACGTTTTTATCACGCCGGTTTTCATACATTTCTCGATGTGAATAGCAATTCCGGCCGCAGAATTTTAGAAAGAGTATTTAACTTGGGAAAGTGTCCAATGCAGCCCGTCGATTTTTCCTATTTTTTCGCGCGAAAAATACTAATGTTTACATACGTAACTACCGTAAAATTAGCTGTCTTTTTTGTACTTTTTCTAAACGCTTACTTTACGGCTGGTTTAGAACAGCGCGACGACACAATAGTAAAACAAGCTTTTTAAACGTTAATGCGCGAACACGGACATTGTCCACGGTTCCCTATCGTAAATTTTTCAGACAAAATTAAATTAACTTAAACTCTGAGAATTTTGCGGTGGGAGCAAATAAAATTTTAAGCAAACGATTTAATATTTCTTACTGTCGATTTACAATTATTATTTTTTAATTCGTTATTCACATTTATTATATTTATTAGTATTTATTAATACAAAAATAATAAGAGTAATATTTTTAAAATTGCAAAAGAAATAATTTCTAACCTAAAAAAATTTATATAAATTAAATAACTTAAATTCTGAGAATTTTGCGGTGAAAGCAAATAAAATGTTAAGCAAACGATTTAATTCTTACTGTCGATTTACAATTATTATTTATAAATTGTTATTCACATTTTATTATATTTATTAGTATTTTTTAATACACAAATAATAAGATAAGTAATATGTTATAATTGCAAAAGAAATAATTTCTATACCTAACAAAATTTATATATAATCGATCTCTTAGGGGAAACTTTCGAAATATCTATATGTATATACATATGTATAAAAAAACGTATTCGTATGTATTTGCTGTGAAGATTTCGAGACCTTCTTCTTCCCTTTCTTGTTATCGAGAAAGGGCTATGTCAGTGGATCCGTGCTCATCCACTTCGCTGGTCCTCTTTTCCTCTCGATCTTCGAGCTATCCTCTCTTGAAGGAACTACTACTCACTCCTCTGGAGCGAAAATATCTATGAAATCCCGAGCAATCCCATGCACAATTTCTGCTTCGATATTTTCCGACATACAGAGTACGTATATTTCCTCCGGTGTTGCTCCTTGTAAGTAGAATATTCGCGCATGCAATGTGCACGTATATACATATATATGTACATATATGTATACATATGTATGTGCGAGCGTGTCCGAGCGCAATCGAGCGAGTGGAAAAACGCCGAGGAAGGAACGAATGAGTGAGGGAAAATTGTAGACTCAATAGGGTCGATGACCCTTGCTCGGCAAAGCAAATGCCGTCAGCTTTTTCATATGATCGATACTTTTTGTCAAAATGAATAATTGAATTTAGACAGTATTAATTTCTCTTAATACCATTTAAACGATCCATGTAATTCGTGATTTCTGAAATTCTATTTATAAATATATTATATATTTTGATGGAGAGAAACTTTCTAATTATCGAAAAAAGTTGTTTAAAAAAATGTTATCGTGATATCTAGCTTTCAAATCGTAAAAGAACGATAAAGAATATTATCGCGAGTTTTCTGCTCGCGGTTTAATTAATAAATGCACATAACCGTTACTCAATCGATCATGCAAGCGCAAATGCTTAATGGGTGTAACGCGATATGTGCGAAATATGTATATTTACTTAACGAGACCAGATGCTGGTCCATAAATCAATGTACTTCATAATCTATACGGGCCCCCCAAATGCACGAGCCGTATAACGAGGCGTTGCACCGTACTATGCATTAAATATATTAATGGCGGTATTAACACAGAGGTGAGAATAATTTATTATACCGCGAATGTCAAACTGGACGTGTGCCAAATTTTGACTAAAAACGCG
>NW_028190670.1:0-64631 GCF_048542155.1 Nylanderia fulva
TTTAATTATCACGCACATGATTTTATATAATAAACAATTATCTCATCAATATGAATATGTGCAGATATAATATAATAAATATAAATATGTGAATATATTATTCTGTTTGCAATTTTTAATTATTAAATTATATTATTTCCAAATTATATGCATAATAGATATGCAACAAAACTATTATTATTAACAATATATATTTGCAATCCAGATATTATATGAAACTATTCACACACAAGAAAAATAATATTTTGAAAAGTAATTGCTGGTGTACGATTACATTTTTGTTTAATTGGCAAACAAATATTTAATAAAATTTATTAATTTAAAAAAAGGAAAAAGAAAAATGAATCTTTTCAATATAAAAAAAATATAAATATATAAATAAATATATAATAACAAAATATATACATTCTAAGCATTTAAATAATAATACAATTTTAAAACAAGACCATTTATATAAATATTTATATACAACGTATTCTAATTATGTTATTCAATATTTTTCAATATTTCTCTCTAATAATTTATTTATAATAAATAAACACAATTTGAATGTAATACGTGATTGCCATTTTCCAAATTATGTAAGCGATTATCTAATCGTGTACATAAATATTTATTTTACTATTATTTTGTAAATATACCTAAAACGATAACTTTAGAATGTTTTAAATATATATCAATTGAGATATTTCATTTGAAATATTTTTAATATATACTATGATGAAATATTTCAATTGTAACATTTATGAATTATATCAAAAACAAATACGTAAAATGTATCATTTGAAATCTAAATGAAACAATTTGAAACATTGCATGTATATTTCATGTTTAGTGGGTTAACGTTAACAGGAATTTTCAAGATCTCTGCAAGGTCAAATGAATATCAGCATCATCTGTCTTTCTTCAAATCCTATGGTGTTTGTTTGAAACATTTTTTCGTCTTGCATATTTAACAAGTTTATTTAAATGTCGTAGGACGTTTTATTATCAATAAATCATCAATGCCTCTTAAAAATTCTTGTTTAATCTGTAAGTAAATCCTGTATTTATAAATCTTGTTTGTACAGAAATACCTATTTCATAAGTAAATTTTGTACTTATTAAATATCTCGAAAGTATATAGAAAAATTTCAAACAAAAGTTGTTTAGTTTAAAGGGAAAACAAAGATAGGCATTTAACTTCGATTGGTATTCATCATTTTGTGCATAAAAACCTTGAGGTAAGATTATTGAATCAAATATATAGTGAAGAATCGATAAATTAAAAAAAAATAGAATATTTCTATTTATAAAAAAAATTAGATTTACTTCAAATTTTCGATTATGATTTTTAATTTTAAGAAATTTTAGGTCTACTGCAATGATGATTTATTTACAATAATAATAAATAAATACTATTTTGACGTGTCAATGTGATTACGTGAATTACAAGTACTATACAAAAGAAAAATGAACAGATGTAATTTCATTTCTTTTTAACTGCAGTTTCTGAAGTATTGTTTCATTAGTGTAATAATTTTGAATCTTTGCATATGTTTATTAAAATAATTTATAATGTATTTATATAACTTTTTTATTTTACAGATCCGGAAAAATAAAAAAAAATTAATCGGCTGCTCAGGCGCTGTATAAAAGCTGCCATAAGCGCTGAATTAGAACATCGGCTGCTAATAGCGCTGAATTTTGGCTTGCCCTAGACGCCTGCATCCAATTACAAAAATTAATTTTGTTCGGCCTATTACGTATCCAAACTAAAATTATTCGCTATTATAGCGTTTTCGTCTGTAATAGCGCAGATTTTTGGCTTGCCCGTGGCGCCTATACAATTAGAAAAAGTATTTTTGTTTTGGGTCTATTACACATCCAAATTAACAGTATTCGCTTTTGTAGCATTTTAGTCTGCAATATCTCAGACCTTTCGCCTGCTCTAGGCGTCTAATTAGAAAAATCTTATTTGATACTTGCATTACTAGAAGGCTGCCTTAAACGCCGTATATCTATAACTAAAACTGTCCCAAACAACTGAAAATGGATCATCAGTGTCACAAGTTCCATTATGGCAATAAGGAAAAGAATATTTTGGCTTTCAAAGAATGGTTGACGGAAACGATGATAGACAGTTTCCATGCGCTACTCGAGAGCAATTCTGATTATGCACCTCGACCTGTATGGTTGACAATATTTCCCGATCAGATTGTTCCACTGAATAATTCAAAGAAGAAGCATTTGCAAATACTGCACACGAATTTTGGTGGTGGACATTGAGTTGCTTGCCATTACGATGCAAAATCTATTATTATATATGATTCTCATGAAGGTAGTCGTAATGCAAATATATATAATTTGAATGGAGAAATTCGAATTTTTGTGGACAGATTATTTCCCTTTCATGATTGTCAAAACAATCTAATAGTTTTTCCTAAAGTTCAGTCGCAAGGTGACGGTTATAATTGTGGTCCTATGGCAATTGCGATTGTTACATCTATTCTGTTTGGCGTAAATCCTTGCATCGTGACGTATAATCAATCGTTGCTAAGACCTCATTTGTCCGCAATGTTTAAAAACAAACAATAATTCATTTTCCGTACCTCTATGATTCAATTGCTCCATTAACGCTACTGCCGTTGGAGACATTGAAAAGACGAGAGAGGGATGCACTGAGAAAAAGACTTGCACGTAGTAAGGAAACTGAGGAACAGCGTTCGAAACGAATCGAAAAAGATGCTTTTTGTCACAAAGAAAAATATTTTATGAATCCTGCAACAAAACGTCAGATAATGCGTGATCAGTACCATAAGGATCCTGAAACAAAACGTCAGATAATGCGTGATCAGTACCATAAGGATCCTGAAACAAAACGTCAGATAATGCATGATCAGTACCATAAGGATCCTGAAACAAAACGTCAGATGGTGCGTGATCAGTACCATAAGGATCCTGAAACAAAACGTCAGATGGTGCGTGATCAGTACCATAAGGATCCTGAAACAAAACGTCAGTTGATGCGTGATCAGTACCATAAGGATTCTGAAACAAAACGTCAGATGGTGCGTGATCAGTACCATAAGGATCCTGAAACAAAACTTCAGATGGTGCGTGATCAGTACCAAAAGGATCCTGACACAAAGCGTCAAAAAATGCGTGATATAACGTTCGCAACGCTCGTACCCAGACGAAAACACAATGCGATGCCTCTCACTCGCACCCGCATGCTCTCCGGTCCGATGAGCTGGTCGCCGCTCATAATTTTTGGATTCGACGGATTCAACTCAATCTATTTGCTGACGACATAGCTCGCCTAAAACAACTACGTTGCGTCTCAAAAACTAGTCCATTAGCTTCGCTTTCTCCTTACATAGACAGAGACAGCTTGTTACGCGTTCGAGGCCGATTAAAGCACGCAAGCCTGTCAGATGACGCTAAACATCCGCTAATTTTAAAATCACATCCATTGGTCCACCTCCTTATCAAACAGATTCATGTTGCGGCCCTACACGCCGGTCCGCAACTCACACTCACGCTCCTGCGACAACAGTATTGGCTAATTCGCGCTCGCGCCACTGTGCGTACCGTCCTCTACCAATGTATTGTGTGCACACGGGAGAATGCACGCGTGCCCGAACAGCTTATGGGCGACCTGCCGGATTTCCGCGTGAACCCGACTTCACGCGCCTTTAATCATACCGGCGTCGATTACGCGGGTCCGTTACTAGTGCGTACGACTAAAGGTCGTGGTCATAAAGCCCAAAAAGCTTACCTCGCAATTTTTGTATGCATGACCACGAAAGCACTGCACCTAGACGCAGTATCGGATTATACTACCGCGTCGTTCCTTGCCGCGTATCATCGTTTTACCGCACGTCGTGGCATTCCGCATGCAATGTACTCCGATCACGGTACCACGTTTCAAGATGCCGATCAAGAGCTTACGGCCTCCTTCCATGCAGCCACGCGTGATCCAGCATTTCAAAATTACATAGCTCAAGAAAATACTGCATGGCATTTCATACCTCCCGCTGCGCCGCAATTCGGAGGCCTATGGGAGGCTGCCGTACGCTCTGTGAAACATCACATTAAACGCGCTATTGGAACGCACACCTTAACGTTCGAAGAAATAACCACATTACTATGCCGTATCGAACTTTTCTTAAATTCTCGTCCCATCGCTTCCGTGTCCGACGCTTTAGACGATTATACCGCTCTGACTCCGGGTCATTTTTTGATCGGCGCATCCTTAAGCTCGATCCCGGAGCCGAGCTTACTCGAACTTGCCGAAAATCGTTTATCTCGCTGGCAACTAGTGCAGCAATTAAGCGAACGCGTCTGGAAAGCATGGAAAGATACGTATTTGAATACCTTACAACAACGCCCTAAATGGCGTTCTGTACAAACTCTAGCCACACCCGGTAGATTAGTCTTACTTCGCGATCCACTTGCCCCTCCAAGTCGATAGAAGCTTGGGCGTATAGTTAAATGCCATCCAGGCAGCGATCGGCTCGTTCGAGTCGTTACTGTTAAAACGGCTGAATCCGAGTTCAAACGCCCCATTACAAAACTTTGTTTTCTTCCGGTCGACATCAACAATGATAGCAAACATCATTCCGCCATGGCGGGCGGCATTGGATTGTAACTGTCCGATTGAATATTGTAAATTTACGTTAAATTTCATTGACCGCAAATATTGTATTCATATCGAATGTCAATCACATTCGAGGCGGACGGTATGTTGACGCATATCATAAATTTGTATAATCAATAGACTGTTCACGAACGCGCTGCGAGAGAAAGGATCGCGCTGCACGAAAGGATGAGTCACCCTTTGTAATAAACTGACTTTAATATTATAAAACAATTAGAAAACGAACACTTTAACAAACTTTTACAATCTTAATTAATTTACAGAGAAAATCGAACTCAAATCAAGGTGCGGAATAAGCGGCGGTCGTCAACGAATTTCTGCGGTTTTACAAATCTGCGGTTGCGTTATGCGGTTCACGGCGGAAAAAGCGATAAGGCGCCGATTTCGGGTGCGAGCTCTCTTTTATGGGTTTCCGCAAAAAACCCACCCTTTCGGGGAGCGCCAATTATTGCGAGCAATTTTAAGTGTGCTCGAGGTGACTCGAGGGCACAGCTCATTATTGGCCGCTGTCAAAATTAACGGAAGACGGCTGGCAGAAAGCATGCGCGCGCGGGTGATCGCGATAATTATTGGTGAAAAGAGGCGCCCGTGGTAAGCCGCGCATGCTCACTGAAACTAATTATTCGGCGGAACGGTTGTGATACCGTTAATTGTTGATATTTGGAGGAATGTTTTTTTTGAGACAGATTGATTTGTGTCGTTGTTTCTCCGCGAAAAACATACAAAAAACTATTTGCTGTAAATATCGATTATTCTAGAATCTTCTAAAATATTATTCGAACAGAATATTTTATTTTATTCCACGGCTAATATTTTCTGATGCGTTTTGAACATTCCCGCCCGCCTTGTCGCGCAGTGACAACATGTGTGGAATTTCGGCCGCGGAAGCTCGAATCGATAGTGATCGATGGTGGGGTAGACGCGCAGGCGCGGAGAAATACACGTGATGATCGCGTGGTAATTGAATCGATCAGCTGATACAATGAACATGTGGTGATCAGCTGAGGCAATGAAACCGCGTGTTTGGTGAGTTGTGTAGTGCAGTGCGATGATGGAACAATTATCCGTGCGGTGATGGATCAAATGTAAGTGCGGTGATGGATGAAATGTAAGTGCGGTAATGGATGAAAAAAAAATGAGATGTGACGAGTGATACAGTGCGTGAGGTGAAAAATGTCGCGAGATGAATTATGTGCCGGCGGACGATGTGTCCGCGTTAGTCATGCCAGGAATACGATCCGCGCCCGGAAGCATGACTAATTTAACGAGCGGGCGCACGAATTCGGATGTGGCGGTGCGGACCAAAACCACGCGGACGATACCGTCGTCCCCGGGATGCAGTCTCGTGATCCGTGCGAGAGGCCATCAGGTCGGAGGGGTGAGCTCCGAACGAATGAGACATAGGTCCCCCACGTGAGGTGCGGCCTCGGCCTTGACCCATTTGGTGCGGGGGTTGAGGCCGTGCACGTACTCCGCTGACCAACGCTGCCAAAAATGGTCTCGCATCAATTGGAGATGACGCCAGCGTGACAGTGTGGATGCTGGTTGACCAGTCGACGATGGCTCAGGTACGGCTAATAGTGGCGCCCCGATGAGGAAGTGGCCTGGTGTGAGCGCCGAAGTGTCGTCCGGATCGTCTGATAAAGCCTGCAACGGACGAGAATTAAGACACGCCTCGATTTGCGTGAGGAGTGTGCTAAGCTCCTCATATGTGAGGGTGGTTTCGCCGATTACTCGACGGAGGTGGAACTTTGTGGATTTTACGGCAGCCTCCCACAGACCACCGAAGTGAGGGGCCGCTGGCGGATTAAAGTGCCAGCGGATCCCTTGATTGTTGGCGGCGCGAGCGATGTGATGGCCCTCGGAAGATGACGCCTTGAAGAGCTCGCGCAGGGTGCGATCGGCGCCGACGAACGTCGTGCCGCAGTCGCTGTACACGTCCGTACACAGGCCTCTGCGGGAAACGAAGCGACGTAAGGCGGCGATGAAGGCCTCGGAACTGTAGTCCGAGACGACCTCAAGGTGGATAGCCTTCGACCAAAAGCATACGAAGACAGCTATGTATCCTCTCTGTGAGCGGTGTCCGCGCCCCTTGCTGGTCCGGATGAAGATGGGTCCCGCGTAGTCCAGGCCAGTGCTCAGGAATGGCCGAGTCGGCGTCACTCGGTCACGCGGAAGGTTGCCCATTGGAGGCTGTGGAGTGGCCGCTCGCCAGCGAGTGCAAGTGACGCACCGATGAAGTTGCTGCTTAATGACGGTCCTTCCTCGTGGCACCCAGAATCGAAGACGAAGCAAGCCGAGAGTCATCTGGACGCCGCCGTGTAGAGACCGACGATGGCAGGACTCGATGAGCAGTCGCGTCATCCAGGAGGCCGGCGGAACGATCACCGGGTGCTTCTCGTCGTAAGGCAGCAGAGCGTGTTTGAGGCGCCCTCCTACGCGCAGTACACCTTGGTAGTCGAGGAATGGACTGAGTTTGATCAGTGAACTGCGTGGTGGACCGGGACGTCCCGCAGTGGCAGCGGCTATCTCGTCCGGGAAGTGGAGTGCCTGCACAATTCGAAGCCACTGAAGTAGGGCGGCGTCCAGCTCGTCAGGATGCAGCGGACGACCAAGTGTGACCTCTCGGCTCGCCACGTTGAGCCATCGACGACACCAGGCCGTAACGCGCAGCAGCCGATGGAGTGTGGAGAACCGAAGAAGAAGATCCGGTTCAACGATGACGGCACCTTTGGTCATCAGGCTGGTGGTGCGTTGTTCCGGAAGGTCGTCCTCTGCGATGTCGACCCCTGAGCTGGGCCACGCTGTCTCGTCCAATGCCAACCAGGTAGGTCCCGTCCACCATAGCGTGTGATTGACTAACTCTTCCGGATTAATTCCTCGTGATGCGCAATCTGCAGGATTGTCCTTCCCGGCCACGTGTCTCCACTGAGCGTCCGGGAGCTGAGTCTGGATGTGAGCCACCCGGTTGGCGACGAACGTTTTCCAGCGAGCGGCGTGTCCCTGGATCCAATGGAGAGTGACCTTGGAATCGGACCACAGGTGCACTGGAGTTGATGTCAAGCCGAGGGTGTTTCGGATATGCAACGTCAACGTGGTGAGTAGCACAGCAGCGCACAGTTCAAGGCGAGGCAACGAAACTGGCTTGACGGGCGCGACTTTGGATTTCCCCATGATTAAATTGATTGTGATTTGTTTCTTTCCAGAGTTGCGGATGTAAACGGCGGCAGCATATCCTCGCTCTGATGCATCTGCGAAGCCGTGGATCTGCAATGTGGAGTAATCGCTGTCGGTGCTGAGCCAGCGATTCACCCGTATGTTGCTGAGCAGAGGTAGCTGGTTCAGCAGCTGTTGCCAACGTTTGACGTCTTTGGCAGGTAGTGGAGTGTCCCAGTCGAGTTGCTGAAGCCAGGTGGTCTGGATCAGGATCTTCGCCCGAATCACGACAGGTGCGAGCCAGCCCATCGGGTCAAACAGCCGTGCAGTCTCTGCGAGGACTCGTCGCTTCGTAAACTCGCTGACTACACGAGGATGTATGGCGAAGGCAAACCGGTCTTCTTGAGGATGCCATCGCAGACCCAAGGTCGAATGGCTCTCGTCGTCCCAGGAATGTGGTCCTTGCTGTAGCCGGTGCTCCTGTGGGACTCCGCTGAGGACGTCCGGATTGTTTGAAGCCCACTTCCTCAGCGGAAATCCGCCCGCCATGCAGAGATTGCGCAGCTCTGTCTGGAGGTTGACGACATCGCCGAGGTCGTCCGCTCCGGTGACTACGTCGTCGACGTAGCAATCTCGCCGAAGTGCTGTGGCCCCTTGAGGAAACTGCGCCCCTTCGTCCGCACAGAGTTGCCGCAGCGTTCGGATGGCCAGGAACGGTGCACACGCCATGCCGTAGGTCACCGTCAGCAGCTCGTACTCCTGGATCTCGCTCGTTTTGTGTTGACGCCACAGTATCGTTTGAAGGCTGCAGTCCTCAGGATGTACGAGAATTTGGCGATACATCTTCTCGATGTCTGTGACGAAGACATACCGGTGCCAACGCCATCGCAGCAGCACGTCGGTAAGAGCGGGCAGCAAATTCGCCCCAGTCAGCAGATGCGAATTCAGCGAGTTCCCAGTTCGTGTCCGTTGAGAGCCGTTGAACACGACTCGGAGCTTCGTCGTCGTGCTCGCCTCCTTCAGGACCCCGTGATGCGGTAAGTAGCATCTGATCTTCTCAGCTGTTGTTGCGATATTTACCCTCTTCATATGTTGCAGGTCCTCGTATTCCTGCATGAAGCTGCGATAGAGGTCGCCAAATCGAGGGTCTCGGCTGCCCTTGGACTCCATGGCTTTCAGGAGGTGCTCCGCAGGGCGGCGAGTGTCTTGAAGAGTCGTCGGCGGTGATGCAAGAGGCAGTCTCACCATGTATCTTCCGGTGGGCGTGCGTGTGACGGTGCGCACGTAAAGCTCCTCGCACTTGGTTTCGTCAGGAGTGAGTGGAGCCTGAGATATTGGCTCGCTCTCCTGCTCCCAAAAGCGGCGTACGAGGTCGGCGAGGTCATGATCGGCGGTGCATCGGAATGTGCGGCGATGTCCGTTGACTGATGCGGCGTCGTATCCGCCAGAGAGGATCCACCCCAGGCTTGTTTGCTGGGCGATCGGCATCCTTAAATCTCCTTTGCGGAGGCCCTCCTCGAGGATCAAGGAATAGACCTCGGCTCCTAAGAGTAACTCAGCTGGGTCGTCGTCCAAAAAACGAGGATCGGCCAGTTGGAGTCCCTTGAGATGAGGCCAGCTGCGTTCTCCTCGTGAGACTGATCCTTGCTGCAGTGATATGCGAGGCAGCACAAAGGCTACCACGCTGAGCTCGGCGTTGGTCACGTCTGACGTTACGTGCAGCGTTACTTTGCCTCGAGCGGATCCTGAGCGGGTCCCTCCGATGCCGAAGATCGAAAGATCCTGTCGATACTCGAGGAAGGCGAAGGCGTTGTGCCAAGGTCTCTGAATTGATCGACACCTCAGAGCATTGGTCGATCAGAGCGCGTACGGCGTGTGGGGACCCGTACCGATCGGCGATGTTCACTCGAGCTGTTGCCAGAAGAACGGCCTTGTGATCCTGATGTTGCAGAGTCGTAGTCAGTGTGGTGGCGCGTGTGGTGGCCTCAGCTGACAGTAAAGACGTCGGTGCTCCGTGCAACATCGTGTGGTGTCGTGCGTCGCATGTGAGGCAGTTCTTCTTCGACTGGCAGCGAGATAGAAAGTGGTTGCCTAAGCAATTGTAGCAGCGCTTGCTTGTCTCTATGAACGCCTTACGCTCGTTGACTGTCTTGGCCTTGAAGTCTCGGCAGGCCATCAAGGTGTGGTTCTCGCGACACAGTGCACAGTGCGGCGGTTCAGATCCTTGGTGTTTCGTGACGTGTGCCTTGGCGATCCGTGGAGCATCTCCGGACGGTTTGCTGACGCCCTTTGGTCGTGCGGCATTGAGCGTCAGGATCCGCCGACTGATAAAGTCAACGAGTGCCTCGTTCTGTGCTGGCTCTGATGAGTCTGAAATGGACGACTCCCACTCCAGACGTGTGCGTGCATCAAAAAGCTCCGTCACCAGGAAGTTGAAGAGGTCCATCCCGTGGGAGTTTATTGGACGCCCGATGCTCTCCTGACCGTTGACGGTGGCAGTAACGGCGTTGTGGATGCGTCTCAACTCCTCTGCGGTATCTCCCTTCATCTTTGGCACGGCAATGAACGTGGCAAAGTTGGAGCGGATCAATTCTTTTTTATTGTTGTAGTGCTTGTCCAGTATCGCCCAAGCACGCTCATAATTGTCGCTAGTGACGGGTAACGACTTTATTAACTTTTCAGCCGGTCCCGTCAGACATGAGCGGAGGTGATGGAAGCGCTCGATGTTGGAGATCGCGTTGCCACTCACGACGGAGAGAAAGAGATCCCGAAACGACGGCCAATCAGCGTAAGCACCAGAGAATGGCGGTACCTTGATGCGCGGCAGTGACGACCGTGGCGTGACGTCGGCAGAAGGAGCTACGTTCGGTGCACGAAAGTGTTCGGCGTAGCCATCAAGTATGCTTCGCTGACTTACGTACAGATTTTCTGTATCTGCGTGGAAATCTGATTTGAAATACTCGCTCTCACTGAATTTGTCTTTCAGGGCCGCTCGGATAAGGTCGTGCTGCGTCTCGAACTTTGCCCACAGCTGATCCAGGATTCTGGTGCGTGTGGCGATAGCACTGGTGGTGATGTTGGCGCTGCCCAGCTTCTTCAGGTACTCTACGGAGCGTGAGATTCGGATTTGAATCTCACGCTGACAATCGACCAGCGTGGACACATCCATGACGGCTGCACACCCAGACGTTCACACCTTCACTCACACGAGAAGTCACGCTCGCGAACTTGCGGTTGCCGATGCGACGGATCCGGCTCGAAGGACCAGAAATATGTTCACGAACGCGCTGCGAGAGAAAAGGATCGCGCTGCACGAAAGGATGAGTCACCCTTTGTAATAAACTGACTTTAATATTATGAAACAATTAGAAAACGAACACTTTAACAAACTTTTACAATCTTAATTAATTTACAGAGAAAATCGAACTCAAATCAAGGTGCGGAATAAGCGGCGGTCGTCAACGAATTTCTGCGGTTTTACAAATCTGCGGTTGCGTTATGCGGTTCACGGCGGAAAAAGCGATAAGGCGCCGATTTCGGGTGCGAGCTCTCTTTTATGGGTTTCCGCAAAAAACCCACCCTTTCGGGGAGCGCCAATTATTGCGAGCAATTTTAAGTGTGCTCGAAGGTGACTCGAGGGCACAGCTCATTATTGGCCGCTGTCAAAATTAACGGAAGACGGCTGGCAGAAAGCATGCGCGCGCGGGTGATCGCGATAATTATTGGTGAAAAGAGGCGCCCGTGGTAAGCCGCGCATGCTCACTGAAACTAATTATTCGGCGGAACGGTTGGGATACCGTTAATTGTTGATATTTGGAGGAATGTTTTTTTTGAGACAGATTGATTTATGTCGTTGTTTCTCCGCGAAAAACATACAAAAAACTATTTGCTGTAAATATCGATTATTCTAGAATCTTCTAAAATATTATTCGAACAGAATATTTTATTTTATACCACGGCTAATATTTTCTGATGCGTTTTGAACAAGACTCTTATATTAATCGCTCGTATATCAACGGAAAGGTTCGATCGTTCGAACCGACACACGACAACATTATCGACCTTGTTCACCATCCCATGTGATAAGAGTCACGCTGTCACGTGTACATTTTATTTACTCCTATTCTTTCGTCGCTCCGATTCGCCGAAACAAACATCCGATCCCGAGAAAGAGAGGATTCCGTGACGAAAACTCGGAACGCTCCCGAAAACCGAGAATCAGATCTCTGCGAACCGTGCTATCGATCAGTTGCAAATACAAGTAAACATATGTTCGTTGCTGTAATCACTTTCCTCTCGGAGCGAGCCTTCACGAGGCTGTACAAGCCACCAGTCGATCAACAATAATTTGAATTAGAGCGACGCCGTCGCGCCTACTGATATCGACAACAGAAACTATAGATAATTACCAGTTCATATCTACAAAATATCTACGATTTTAACCAAATTGAATAAGAAATATAAAAATATTTGATTAAAATACAGTAATTAATTATGAACGTAATAAGTTCATACTTCCACAAAATATTGGCAAATCTTCTGGGCTTTATGACCACGACCTTTAGTCGTACGCACTAGTAACGGACCCGCGTAATCGACGCCGGTATGATTAAAGGCGTGTGAAGTCGGGTTCACGCGGAAATCCGGCAGGTCGCCCATAAGCTGTTCGGGCACGCGTGCATTCTCCCGTGTGCACACAATACATTGGTAGAGGACGGTACGCACAGTGGCGCAAGCGCGAATTAGCCAATACTGTTGTCGCAGGAGCGTGAGTGTGAGTTGCGGACCGGCGTGTAGGGCTGCAACATGAATCTGTTTGATAAGGAGGTGGACCAATGGATGTGATTTTAAAATTAGCGGATGTTTAGCGTCATCTGACAGGCTTGCGTGCTTTAATCGGCCTCGAACGCGTAACAAGCTGTCTCTGTCTATGTAAGGAGAAAGCGAAGCTAATGGACTAGTTTTTGAGACGCAACGTAGTTGTTTTAGGCGAGCTATGTCGTCAGCAAATAGATTGAGTTGAATCCGTCGAATCCAAAAATTATGAGCGGCGACCAGCTCATCGGACCGGAGAGCATGCGGGTGCGAGTGAGAGGCATCGCATTGTGTTTTCGTCTGGGTACGAGCGTTGCGAACGAAACGAAGGATATACGCGGTGACGCGCAGTAATTTCGGCCACGAGGAAAATCGGGATTCAAGCTCCCAATGGTTTACCGAGCATGTCGCGCAAGCTTTTGAATCGCGTAATTCACTATGCGTTGCCGGGATGTCGGATATGACTGGCCATTGATCGGACGAATGTGATAACCATGGTGGGCCGTGCCACCAAAGTTGGTGATTAATAAGAGAGGCAGGGTCGGTACCGCGAGATGCGCAATCTGCGGGGTTGTCGTGCGTGGGCACGTGATTCCATTTTCCACTGGGAAGAAGCTGTTGCATTTTTGAGACTCTATTCGCGACAAACGTCTTCCACCGCGAGGGACTTTGACGTATCCAAGCGAGAACGACCATGGAATCGCTCCAACACCAATAATCGATATCGGGAAGGTGAAGAGCAGAACGAGCGAAATCTATGAGTTGTGCTAGTAGGAGCGCAGCGCAAAGCTCCAAACGCGGGACGCTAATGGTTTTGAGCGGCGCGACTTTAGACTTAGCGAGGATCAGAGTATTGGTAATGCAACCGTCGCCCGAAATGACACGGAGGTAAAGCGCTGCCGCATATGCTCGCGTGGAGGCGTCTGCGAATCCGTGTAATTCAATTTTGTTGTTCGGATGATACTGCGTCCAGCGCGGAATAGTTAACTGCTCAAGGAGAGGCAACGTCAATTGAAATGTTTCCCATTCGCGCAACATCTCGGCGGGAAGCTCGTCATCCCAATCAGACTTCGTCAACCAGAGATGCTGCAGGAAAATTTTCGCGGTTACGATAACGGGAGCTACCCACCCGAGTGGGTCGAAGAGTTGCGCGATGACTGATAATATTCCGCGTTTAGTTTTCGCGACTGTTATTAAATTCGAAATTTGAAAGGTAAAGATATCGTGTTCCGGTTTCCAGGTAACTCCGAGAATTTTAATGGAATCGTGATCGTGCAAATCTTTGTTGGTTGCGAGTCCATGGTCGGAAGGATCGAGATCTTCAAGGAGCGTAGGGCAATTGCTCGCCCACTTACGCAAACGAAAACAGCCTTGAGATAGCAACGAAATTAACTGATCTCGTGTTTGTTTGGCAATTTCAAGGTCGTCGGCGCCAAAAGTACAGTCGTCGACGTACGTTTGCTGTAATAGAACCGGTACCGCGAGCGGAAACTGTGAGCCTTCGTCCTCGGCTAATTGCCGTAAGACTCGCAAGGCCAAGAATGGGGCAGCGGCGGTGCCGTAAGTGACGGTAAGAAGTCGGTATTCGTCGACCTGAGTCGTCGGAGACGATTGCCATAAGAGGCATTGATACTTCGTATCGAGAGGGTGTACTAAAATCTGCCTATACATTTTGGCGATGTCCGCTGATAGTGCAAATCGAGGTTGTCGCCATTGGAGGACGACCGCTACTAGATCGGTTTGCAATTTTGCTCCTACATGAAGAGCGCTATTTAATGATTTGCCGGTGGCGGTGTTGCACGACGCGTTAAACACAACACGAAGTCGGGTTGTATTGCTATGTTCACGGATCACGGCACGGTGTGGAATGTAGTACGCGGGAGCTTGGGCGGGAAATTCGGTAGGATTTATCTTAGTCATATGACCTAGGTTTGCGTACTCGGTAAGGAATGCGGTGTATTCCGTTGCTAACGATGGGTCGGTTCGAAAACGACGTTCGAGCCGTTCGAGACTTTTCAACGCGGCGAATCGAGAGTCTCCAAGGTCGCGAGGCGGGCCATTTCTAAAGGGAAGACGCACGACGTAGCGTCCTTCCATGGTGCGGTAGTGAGTCGTCACAAAATGCTCCTCACATTGGGTGTCTTCCGGACTCGGATGAACGCGGGCTGGGATATCTTCGAGTTCCCAGAACTGTTTTAAGGTATGCTCAAGATTAGGTGAAATGTTAGTATGATATGCGGGTACGGAATTGCGGGGGCAGGTTTCGACGGTAGGACCCGAGAGAATCCAGCCGAACACGGTATTCTGCGCGAACGGTTCGTGTGGTGTTCCCTTGTGTGAACCGTCGCGATGAATATTTCCATACATATCGGCTCCAATTATTATATCGATTGGGGTAGGACTCAGGAAATCAGGATCGGCTAATTCGAGGGCGTCGAGGTGCGTCCACTTAGTGTGAGACGCAACGGGAGGTGGCACGTATTCCGCGAGCGAACACAATATTAAAGCCGTCGTCGAATACGCGGGATTGTTACTTTTTACGGGACTAATTTTGATATTTGCTGCGTAGCGTGCGGAAGTTTTTGTTTGACCAACGCCAGTAACGCTTAAATTTTGCTTTACTCGAGAAAGACAGAGTAATTGCGCAAGATTCTCCGTAATAAGTGTCACAGCCGATCCTGGATCGATAAGCGCGCGAGCGGGAATGAAGCGACCGTGCGCGGAATCGCGGACGCGCGCTGTAGCGAGCAGAACGGCGGGAATAGCTGGCATTGAACGTGTTAGGGTAAGAGCGACAACGTTTTTGTTTTGGTCTTTTTTCGTCTCTTCTTTTGAATGTGACGATTCAGCATACGGTAACTTTGCGTGGTTTCCAAGGTGAAGGAGAATGTGATGCTTTTGCTTCCATTCTCGACAACGATGCTTGTTGGTGCAATCCTTTAACGCATGGTTTGCCGCGAAACAATTATAACAACGGCGGTTCGATTTAATAAATTCGAAACGGCGCTCCGGCGTATAAGCGGCAAATTGTGTACATTGAAATAAACGATGATAGCCCTTACAGACCGGGCATTCGAACTTCACGGCCGTTGTATGTGATGCTACGGATTTGGCCGATTTAATTTTTGACGAGGTAGTCTCGGCTAACTCGATGTTTTTTGTCGGGGCGATAACTTCGAACGCGCGAATGCGAGACTCTAAAAATTTGTCGAGTTGAGAATAGGACGGTAAATTTTGCGATTCGCTCATTTGTAATTCCCACGCTTTTCTCGAAGCTTTGTCGAGTTTTTGCGAAACGAGGAACACGAGAACATCGTCCCACGTATCGACGGGACGTTTTAGATTTTTCAGCGCTTGTACGGTGGTAATGGTGGTGTCACGCAGAGTCTGCAACTCTTTCGCGGTTTCATGCGTTGCCGACGGTAACGAGAATAAAATTTGAAGATGGGAGTTGACGATTCGACGTTGATTTTCAAAGCGCGACGATAAGATTTGCCACGCGACTTCGAAATTCGCATCGGTGACTGCTAAGTGACTCAGCGAAGTGCTGGCCGTTCCGGTAACGATTGAACATAAGTAATGCAGGCGTTCTACATTTGTTAAAATCGGATCGTCAATTACCATTGCTTTAAATCTATCGCGGAACGTTTCCCATCGCTCGAAAGAGCCGTCAAATTTCGGTATTTCGATTCGCGGTAAACGCGAGACCAGGCGCGGACTATGATGATAATCGGTACTTGCGTTCGAAGCGTCCATGATGTTGATGTGCGAGGCGGCAATGGGAGGTATGGCAAATTCGGCCAGGTAGTCAAGGGCAGCATCCATCTGGACCTCGGCTTGTTGATACAGTTCCTCGGTGAAGTATCGATGCGTGGTCTTCGTAGCGGCCTCGGCGAGGACTAACAGCTTGGCGTTGTTGACGCGAATCTCCCGGAACTGTTCCTTGACGCGTTCCATCCGGTTTGCAGCCACGGTGGACGTCATCTTGGCGTGGCCGAGTTTTTTGAAATTAGATACGGCATTTGCAACCGATCTAACAAGGTCGAGCTGTTGCTCCAAAAGCTTTGCGGTGGTAGCCATTATTGAAATGGCGGCTGCTGCGTTAAACAACGTAGGTCGTGATCAAAGTCAGCCAAAATGTAATTGGATGATGTACTTCACGACTTGTCGTCTTCTCTCGTTAGCGATCCGGCTCGAAGGACCAAAAAATGTTGTCGATATCAGTAGGCGCGACGGCGTCGCTCTAATTCAAATTATTGTTGATCGACTGGTGGCTTGTACAGCCTCGTGAAGGCTCGCTCCGAGAGGAAAGTGATTACAGCAACGAACATATGTTTACTTGTATTTGCAGCTGATCGATAGCACGGTTCGCAGAGATCTGATTCTCGGTTTTCGGGAGCGTTCCGAGTTTTCGTCACGGAATCTTCTCTTTCTCGGGATCGGATGTTTGTTTCGGCGAATCGGAGCGACGAAAGAATAGGAGTAAATAAAATGTACACGTGACAGCGTGACTCTTATCACATGGGATGGTGAACAAGGTCGATAATGTTGTCGTGTGTCGATTCGAACGATCGAACCTTTCCGTTGATATACGAGCGATTAATATAAGAGTCTATTGATTATACAAATTTATGACATGCGTCAACAGTTTCTGTATTCGAAAGTCCGGAGGAGATTAAAAAAAGAAACATTTTTCAATATTTCTATGTATGTAGATGTGGTTGACTATGCATTGCCATATCTGTAAGATTTATGATTAAAATATATACTTCACTGTAAATGTTTTCATAGGCTACGTTTTGATATTTACTGCCAGTATTATAAATCTGTAGTACATAATATAAAATATAGATTTTCAACTAGCAGAATGAATATCAAAAAGCAGCCTTAGCCTTAGCTGTTAATTTTAAATATACATGCTTTTATTTTAGATGGAAGCATACTTCTTGGAGATGCTGCATATCCATGCCTTCTCCAATTAATTACTCCATATCGGGATAATGGACATTTGACACAGGCCCAAAGAAATTTTAATCGTATACACAGTCAATGCAGAATTTCAGTTGAGCATGGATTTGGAATACTGAAACAACGTTTCAGACAGTTATATTTCCTCAAGTTGAGGAATATGCAATTTATCGTCAAATTCATCTTCGCTTGCTGCGTTCTTCACAATTTGGCTGACTTGGATGATTTGCAACACATGGAAGAACCTGAAGTCGACAACCATGCTGATATAAATGCGCAGGTATTGTTACATAATGTCCCAGCAGCAGATAGAAATGAAGATCCGGATGATGATCGACATGATCGCGATCTCAGAGACGAATTATGTAGACAACTGTTTCAACGATGATTTGAATAAGAGTATCCAAATAAATTTGTTTAAATATTATGTTCTAATATTAATATTTAAATATTATGTTTATTATTTTTTTAAATATCGATATCGTGTCGTTGTCAACGTCGACATATCACATACTGCATTGTATCAATCTGTGTCGTTCAATTAAAAATATGTATGATATGTATTTAATGTACAAAACTATCAAAGTGCTTTCAAATATTTATGTTTTTTTAGTTATAAAAATTAGGAAACAATGTACAATTATAGTTTCAAGATTATAACGATTATAACCATAACGATTACACAAATATATTTCATTTATTAATAATTATGAATATTACGATTATATATCTTCTATTCAGCTCATTTTAATTAAAAATTATTAAAGTTTGATATTAAATTTTATAAAATAAATTCTTATGTAATATGTAAGACAACAAATAAAACAATTTTGTTAAAAATTTATCCATACATCAGTCTTTTATTGTCATATACGCCTATTTTTCATACAAATAGAGAAATATAACTGCATAATGCAAATATATATTTTATTATGATTTTTTATCGATAATTAACAAAAAAATGTAAATTGAACAAGAAATGACAGTTTTGATTTTCAATCACGTTTTGTACGCTTGACTGCAAGTAAATAATGCTGCTTTATTATGTAAAAAAAAACTCGATAAGTAAATGCAGCTTTTCCCAATTAAAAAAACTCAATAAATAAATGCAGCTTTTTTCAACTAAAAGAACTCAATAAGTAAATGTAGCTTTCCTCTCTTGCAGAGCTTGATACAGCTTTGTCACGCTGTTTATCAAAATAACAGAAAATAAATAAATAAAAAACTAAAATAAACTTTAATAAAATAAAAGTTATTTCAACTTGAAATAAAAATTTTAAATAAAATTAACAAAATTATATAAATTTTAAATACATATAACTTCATTTACGTGAAATGTTCATAAAGTTTGTAACTTTGGTTATAAAGTAAAAAATGAAGTGATTGAAAATGTGTACATTTATTAGCTTTTTTTTACCTTTGAATCCTGTAGAGTTACACATTTTTCCCAATGATGAAAGATCTAATTATTAGATCTAATTAAGATATAATTATTGTAAAAACCAACACACTTGTCTTTTAACAAAATTAAAATTAAACTTAATAAACTGTTCATAAATTTTATAAATTTGTAATAATATCTTATTAACATTTTTTAAAAGACAATGTGTCTATTTTTATAATTACTATATCTGACAGATCTTGTCAGGAAAAATGTGTAACTTCGCAGAATTTATATGTAGAAAAGATTAATAAATGTGTTTTACTACATTTTCTCCTTTAAGTAGGCAAAGGAACAAACTTTATGAATGTCTTATGTATACATATAATTTAGTAAACCTTCAGTCTTATTATATCTTATTAATCTTCTTCGTCTGATAATTCTTGTGTTGAGTATTTTTTACTTTCTATTCTCTCTGGTATCTTAAGTTGCCTTTGTAAGATACTATTTCGTTCTTTTTGCAATTTTAATTGTTCTATTTGTAATTCATTACATTTTTTAAGCTCCGTCAGATATTTTGTACGTGTTTCTTGTTTGGCATCACTTTCTCTTTGTAGCACAGCACAGATGGATTCCTTAAGTGATTGTAGAGTATGCGCCAATTTGCCATCTCGTACTTTTGTTTTTGTATTTATTAAAGATGAGCAACTGCTATCCGTCATGGACGATTTGCTGCTACCTATTACTGATTGAGATTGACTGTTAACTGCAGATGGTGTCGAAGGTGGCGAGTCTAGTGCAATAGAAGATTGTTCTTCATTTACATTCCTATAATAGAAAACATTTTAAATTATATCTAAAAATATATCTAGAAATGAATTAAAAAACATTTTAAGGAGATGATTACTCACTGAGACAAATGTTGACTGACCACTTTTTGCAAAATGTCTTCTTGAGAAACCATTCCATTGCGGCCAGCTACAAAAGATAGCACTCCACTGTGACTTTTTCCAAATAAGTTTATCATTTCACTGTAAAGATACATATGTATTCTATTACTTACTTGTTAAATACTAAATATAATACTAACTACTTAATAAAAACAGAATATTGTAAGAATGACAAAATAAAAATATGAAACAAATCGACTGAACTATTAATTATAATGTTTAATTCAAAAATATCATATATATAATTATATACAGAAAACACAAGATAGAACTTACTCTTTAAATGGAAGAGGTTTAGTGCCTTTTCCAGAACTATTTTTTCCCATGGTCTGTTTGATATGTTTATCCCATTTCTTCTTCAACAATTTAAATTTATTTTTCATGTGATTTTTAGTAGCATTCACATAACCTCTTTCTTGGAAGGATTCTGCTATCGCTTGAAACATAGCCTCTTTACTTTGATATTTTCTTTTCTGGAATTTTTTTTCATGCTGTTCATACTCTGTGAAAAACAACATTATGGTTTTATAGTCCCAAATAAAATAGCCATCATTATTGACACCAGAAGTATTCTCTTTTTCATTATCTGAGTCTATAATTGAAGAGTCCAATGAAGACACAATTGTAGGCGTGTGCTGCATAAAGCTTGTTACAGGAATCGTAACAGAAGAACTCTCATGGATTTTAATCTGAGGCTGAATTTCAGAAGGACCTGCTTTATTTAGTAAAGCATTCACAATTGAAGAGTCTAGTGAAGACAAAGTTGTAGGTGTGTACTGCATAGAGCTTGTTACAGGAACTGTAACAGAAGGACTCTCGTGGATTATAGTCTGAGGTTGAATTGTAAAAAAACTTATTTTATTCAGTACAGAATCCAAAGGCGCAGTTGTGGTTAGGAACTGTGTCGAGTTTGTTGTAGCAGTTACAACAGAAGTACACGCAAAAGTCTGGGGAGGCTTAATTAATTTTAATGATACCAGTTTAGGTTTCACAGCTAAAAAATAAAACTATTAATATAGTACAATATTTATGCAATTTAAATTATCTTAGAATAAAATCATTTAATCTATCTCTTAGAATTTATTTTATTAGTTAATTAAGTAAAAATATAAAAAGTATTATGAGTATTTAAGTAATCAGCATCATATATAAAATTCTTACCTGAATACTTAAAAGAAGTTTCCATTGTGAAATATCAAGACAGCGACGGCGTAGCCGAATAATAAAAGCGAGGTTATTGGACTACCCGACTCTTGAGCAGTGGATACTGTTTACAGTACAAGCTTCACACGCATGCGCGATAAAATAGCCCCAAATGCACCACCTTCGAAGGTGAGGCAAATAGAGCGTGCTCCTAATTGCTCCTTAGAGTATGCTCTAACGTGACGCGAACATCTAGTCGCCATCTTGTTTCCGGTGACACGAACGTATTGGAGCACATTGGAGTGAGAAGGAGCATGTTAGGGCATGCGACGCGAACAAACCTTCGAAGTCATGCCGGCGGGGGCTATGCCCCTGGTAGGTTCAACCTTGCCGGATGAGTTTGGAAGGAGAGGACAGACTAAGAATGCACCAAACGTCTTAAGCCAAGGTGTAAGGCAACGTGCCGATGGCTGCTTGGCCACGAAGACGTGAAACAGCGCGGTCGCAAACGTTCCCTCTGGGGTACCTGCCGACCCCCCAGAGTAGCTAGGCTTGGTGATATCATGGAGGCTCTGAATCACTTGATACTTGTTCCTACCATACTCGTGGGATGAAAAATGGAGAAAAATGAAAAAACTAAAAATACACTCAAACCAAAGTTAACGATGAAACACAAACCCGGAGATAAAGAACAGGACCCGTTCAAGAGAAGGGAGTCTATTCCCAGATCACCACCACCATCGGCGAAAATAATAACTGGAGGAATAAATAGGCCTTGCTTTAGCGCTTTGCTTGAACAAGGTGAGGAGGCATACGACTCTCCGGCTGAAAAAAAAACGACAAAACGCCCCAGTTCAAAAAATACCAGAGAAACTGATGATAATGATGTATTTATTTTTCCTGAACCTGTTCAAAAAAGCAGTGCGAATAGTGTGGAAAGAGAGAAACTGGAACAAAAAGGCTCACCGAAAGTTGAAAAGGACGACAAGGAAGTTACGCTAGAAGAAGTGAGATCTAAAAGAGTAGCTCTAGAAGAGTTTCTCTTTAATGAAAACAATAAAATCAATAAGAATACAATTAAGTTCATATTGTCTAAGTGGGTGCTACTAGAAGGGAAATTACAAGAGAGTATCGTTGAGAGAGAAAAATTAAAGTGTACTTACCTGGCATCGAAAAATTCTATCAGTTCGATGTCCTATGTTCAAGTGGCGTTCACTCCATGGTCCGGAACAGCAGCATCTGAAACAGAAAAAAAAGAAATTATCCAACGTACTACACTAAAAAGCGGATTCAAGACTAATTCTTCGGTAATGATTGTTAAGCCTTTAAATGAAAAGGACAATTTAACGTGTGAGGATGTCAAAGAAAAACTTACAAAGAAAATGAATCCGTTAATTAAAGAAATAAGGATTAAAAGAATGAGAAAGGTGGGAGACAGAGGCATTCTAGTGGAAACGGAAGGTGGAAACGAATTAAAAAAGATCCAGCAGATAATAGAAGACAATGAATGCGGGCTGAAAACAGAGCTGCCTAAGAAAACTGGACCCAGTATGATAGTATATGACGTAGAAAAGTCGGTCACAAAGGAGCAGTTTATGGAACAATTTTGGTCTAAGAATGTTGAAAAACTTGGAATCGCCAAGCAGGAAAATGAAAGCAGGGTTAAATACAGATACAACACATTTGTTAAAACCAGAAATACTAATAACTGGGTAATAGAGGTGACAGGAGAGATAAGAAGAAAACTCTTGGAGCAAGAACGACTATATATTGACTGGAGATCATACAAGGTTAATGATTACTTAGCCTTGACTAGGTGCTTCCGTTGTCTAGGCTTAGGCCACAGTGTTAAACACTGCAAGGAAAAGACTCCCACTTGTGGACACTGTGGGGGGGGGGGCGGGCCATATAAGCACCAATTGCTCAGAGAGAGAGAGAAATCTGCAGTCTGCGCTAATTGTACAAGAGCTAAAAGGAAAGACACACATCATACTGTAAGTGACAAGAGATGCCCGGAGTATCTAAGAGTAACTGAAATCGTAAAGAATAAAATAGATTATACATAATGATAAAATTCTTTCAAATAAATGTTGGCCGTTCGCAGACGGCATCATACGAATTAAGATTAAGTAACAGCCGTCGAGTCACTATTCCAAAAACTAGGTAGAGTCGCGCGAGCCAAGTGGGGACTTAAATACGACGTGTTAAACGTTATATACCGTGGAGCTCTGGTACCAAAAGTAACGTACGCCGTCATAAGTTGGGCGGATTTATGCACAAAACGGGACGTCAAAACTTTGAAAGCAGCGCAGCGGAGAGCGCTAATATCGATTACTAAAGCATATCGGACAGCATTCTTCCAATCACTTTGCGTAGTAGCAGGAGCAATGCCGGTTGACATTCTACTAAAAGAATACGCGACGCGATACCACGCGCGGAAAGGTCAGGCAATAAATTTCGGGAACGTTGAAATACCCGCGGAAACCGAGAAAAAAATAGCAATAAGTATTATTCAGGATGAGGCAATAAACATGTGGCAGACAGAGTGGGAATCTTCAAACCAGAGATGGTCATTAATTAATTACTTTTTAAATTAATTATGGCATTTAATTACAAACAGATGTAATCAAATGTAATTAAAATATTTTTAATTAACGATTAATTTTAGAAAGATTAATTAGAGATCGTTACAATGACGATTAATATAAGCTAGATTAATCGAAGATCGCTTAATTAACGATTAATATGATCGAAGTCAATTGAAGATTATTTAATTGACAATCGATATAAACGAAATTAATCGGAGAGCGATCGATTAAACGATTAATACAAGCTAATTTAATTAAAAGTTTTTCAATTAAACGATTAATAAGTTAATTTTAATTAGAAGTACTTTAATGGACAATTGAAAAAAAAACAGATTCAATTGAAGACAATTCAATTGACAATTGATTTGAGCAGAAACAATTAAAAAATATATAATTGACGATTAAATATAGCAAATTTAATGCGAATCTCTTCCATTAATAATTGACTTAAGAAAATCGATATAATTTCTCTATTTCCATTAATTAACAATGTGTAACAATTAATACAATTTTAATTTTAATCAAAGATGTTTGATTAATGATATTAATATAACTGGATTTAAATAATATATATCTTTTCCTTGGTTCTAGCAAAGTTATTGTACGTAATAGTTACAATATAAATAATAAATAATTTACGTCTTTTAAACCATATTTTTATTCAGAACATTTTTAATTCATTATACATTTATTATTTTAGAACAAATGAAAAAAAATTCGAGAAATATGCAATATATATTAACATTAAATATAATTAAATTTACTCTTAATATAATAGATTAACAGACGATTCCTTCGAAAAAAGGGTTATAGCCGCTGCAAATGGGAGAAAAAAGTGTAAATAATATAATTACATATGAAAGAGAGAAAGAGAGAGAGAGAGAGAGAGAGAGACATATAAGAGTAAATTTAATTATATTTAATGTTAATATATATTGCATATTTCTCGAATTTTTTTCCATTTGTTCTAAAATAATAAATGTATAATGAATTAAAAATGTTCTGAATAAAAATATGGTTTAAAAAACGTAAATTATTTATTATTTATATTGTAACTATTACGTACAATAACTTTGCTAGAACCAAGGAAAAGATATATATTATTTAAATCCAGTTATTAGGAGACGCGGTAGTGTCTCCGGCCATGTTCAAACCCTAAAAGACCTTAAAAGACACTACAAGTCTCCTTATCCTGCACCATCAAAGTCCATTTTTTGGGAGTATAGAACTATTAAAATATAAAAAATTTTGAATTGCACCTAATATAGTTTGAAAGGCGGCATCGCCACGAGTAATTTGAGCCAAGAAAAAATAAAATCGGTCAAGCCGTTCTGGAGATACAAGCGGTCAAAAAGTGACGTTTTTCATGAAAAATGAAGTAACGTCGTCTTCTTCTTCTTCTTCTTCTCTGTCCGCGTCCGCTGACGTCATCAGGATTATATATATCCTAAAAAAATCATAAAAATGAAAAGGTCAGGCCATGTTCAAAAGAAGGTACTCAAAAATTTAAACGATCTAATAATAAATTATCACGAAAAGTAACTGATATGTTATTCAAGGTGCCAGTTCAAAGTGAACATACGTAAAGTGTATATTATCTAAATTTAGTAATAATATATTACCATGAAAAGTAACGGTGATATTTTATTCAAGGTGCAAGTTCACATTGAATATACATACATATAAGTAAAACTGATTACAATTTGATTCTAGAAAATAAGTGCGATATGTTATTCTTAGTGCACAAAATATAATAGTCGTTTATAGAGATTTGATTTGAAATTCATACTAGCCCGTACAATGAAAAATAATTGCTCGTTATTCCAGAGTACCAATTTGTTAATGACTCAGAAAAATAACATAGCGGCCTGCTCTCAAAAAACTTCCGATGGGTAGAGTAAATAATTGAAATAAGAGTTGTGAAAATTGTATAAATTAAAAACCTCCAATCTTTCTTTAGTAAAATTTCGAATTTTCGTATCAACTTCCGATTTGTGTTATACCGTATTTTCAGGGAGTAAGTTATTGATCAGAAAACTTTGCCTTGTTGCTCGAAACGGGTGTATATTAAGTAAAATTTATAAATGTACAGTTCTCAGGTCAACTACAATAAAGCTATACGCTTAAAAAGTTTACTGATTATTTGTCGTAATATACAATAAAAAATTACATATTAATTATTCAAGATACAAGTGAGAAATAAATATTAAAATATACAAAAAAAATTTATCAATTTGACTCTGAAAAGTAAGTGACATGGTTCTCAAAGTGCAAGGTTTCATTTGACTTACAATTTTCTTCAGAAACACAGAAGAAAAAGGTATTTGTATATAGTTTTGTATATTCACTTCGTTGTGTGTAGAACTTTTAAAAATACGTTGAATCCTTATTCTAATCTAATCTTCTTCTAATGTAATTACTTTTCGTACTTCAAATGTTGTAGTAATTATTCTGTAAGAGCTTCGACATTATTTCTAAATGGACATCGAGAAACATCATAGTTTTTTGAGACCAGGCCGCCATGTTATTTTTCTGAGTCATTAACAAATTGGTACTCTGGAATTACGAGCAATTATTTTTCATTGTACGGGCTAGTATGAATTTCAAATCAAATCTCTATAAACGACTATTATATTTTGTGCACTAAGAATAACATATCGCACTTATTTTCTAGAATCAAATTGTAATCAGTTTTACTTATATGTATGTATATTCAATGTGAACTTGCACCTTGAATAAAATATCACAGTTACTTTTCATGGTAATATATTATTACTAAATTTAGATAATATACACTTTACGTATGTTCACTTTGAACTGGCACCTTGAATAACATATCAGTTACTTTTCGTGATAATTTATTATTAGATCGTTTAAATTTTTGAGTACCTTCTTTTGAACATGGCCTGACCTTTTCATTTTTATGATTTTTTTAGGATATATATATATGAATGTATGTATGTATGTATGTATGTATGTGTAAATATACGCAGGATGTCCTGCAACGTGATATTCACAGTGAAACTTTGTATCATTCGAAAAATAAAGATGATTTTAAAATTTGCAAGATTTTCTCCATGTATATATATAAATTTTTTGCGATATTCTAATGATACCCCCTTTATTCTTATATATATATATATATATATATATATATATATATATAATATACACATACATATTGATTTATTTACCAATCTATCTATCGAACTATCTATCATCTATCGATCAACCTATCTATCTATCGATCTATCTGTCTCTTCTCTCTTTTCTACATTGCATTATTTTATATATGTACACGTATATAATATTTTTTAAAAAATATTGTACATTACAAAAGTAATTAAATTTATAATCTAATAATATATAAAAATCTTTTATAAATATAATGATTACAAAGTTTTAGTAGATAATTTTTTGTAATAAATAAATGATTTATATGATTTATTCTTATCTAACTCTACTGCTCTGTGTGTTTTGATAATAATAGCATTATTATGTATTCAATTTCTAAAATACTTTTATATAAATCATTACAAAGAATTATTTACTTTGTAATCAATTATAATTATTATAGATAGGCCTGTTCATACACATACACACACATATATATATTGTGTTACCTTACATTAAAGATCTTAGCGAGAATATTACGCGTTGCATCAATAAAAGTGGAATTGATGCTTTATATACTGTCCCAAAAAAATTGGACACGTTGATAAAAAGAGGTAAAGATGGGATCGAAAACTTAAAAAGAACTGATGTTGTTTATAAAATTGAATGTGCGAATTGCGATTCGGCTTATACAAGCCTAATAAAAATATATAATTTTATCTTCATATATATATATAATTTTTTGCACAATTATAAATATAGATTTTCAAATGTGCCCACACTGCCCGTAGCATTAGAATGATATCCACGTACAAAAAAGCCCAAGATTTTATTTTTGCAATCTATTTTATGAATAAAATAATTATTTATCAAACTAATAAGAATATATAATAAGAATAATTTTTTTAAATTGATCAATATATTGGTTCAATTTATCGCGTCATCAAAGGGGAAGGAAAGGAAAATCTACGATTATGTTTATTTTTTATCAATCAGATATTCGATCAAATGATAAATTGTCGATACTATCTTCCATTGAATTTGCTCGATTCCGAAGTCAAAGTTCACAACTTGAATTTTTATCAACATTTATAATGTAAAATTGTGAAATATAACTAATTTTCTTATCGAGCAAATTCAATCAAAGATTAAATTGACAATTACAAAACAAAATCATATGATTTTTCGAATATTTTTAATTATGATTGTCAAATAAACGTAATCGAAGATTTTCCTGCTTTCCTCTTCGATGACGATAAATTAAACCAATAGATTGATCAATTTAAAAATATTCTTATTATATATTCTTGTTATAATTTTATTAGTTTCATGAATAAATTATTTTATTAAAAAAAAAAATTAAGTCCTGGGCCCTGTGCGGGGATTATTTAACCTGGTGCTGTCGGGCAATGCTGCATATATATATCCTGGTGCTGCGGCGGTGCGGATATATATCCTGGTGCTGCCGGCGGTGCGGACACGTAGCCTGGTGCTGCCGGTTGTGCGGACATGTATCCTGGTGCTGCGGCGGTGCAGGGGGGGGGAGAGCGACATTTATCGCCGTCATCATCATCCTCGCGTCCGCTGGCAACGACGGCCATCGCATCATGCGAAAAAGGCAATGTCCTACGCGGACTTGAACCCTGGTTCGCACGGTGATAATCCCACGCTCTAAATTGGCGCCACAGGACTCTTGTATCAATATGGATTTTTATGAGATATTTGAATTAAAGAGAAATGTTTTAGTAAAAATATTATTCATCCACTTATTTCAAAAAGATAAAATAAAAAACAAAACTACTTTTATCTTTTTGAAATAAGTGGATGGTTTATATATTTGTTCTATGTAACGAAACGTAAAACAATTTATAGTATTATTGGCGCTATATACGTTTTATGATATCAATATGGATTTTTATATTTGAATTAAAAAGAAATATTTTTTAGAAAAAATTCGTCCACTTATTTCAAAAAGAATACAAAATAAAACTACTTTTATCTTTTTGAAATAAGTGGATAAATAATATTTTTTCTAAAAAATTATTTTTAATTCAAATAGCTCATAAAACCCCATATTGATATCATAAATCGTATATGGCACCAATAATACTACAAATTGTTTTACGTTTCTTTACATAGAAAAATATATACACCATCCACTTATTTCCAAAAGATAAAAGTAGTTTTATTTTGTATCTTATCTTTTTGAAATAAGTGGATGAATAATATTTTTTCTAAAAATTATTTCTTTTTAATTCAAATATGTCATAAAAATCTATATTGATAATATGAATTCCGTGGCGTCAATTTAGAGCGTGGGATTACCACCGTGCGAACTAGGGTTCAAGACCGAGAAAAACTTTTTTTTTGTGTAATATATCAAACATGTTTTTTTTTTATTATATACATTTATAATTATATATGATTATATATAATTATTATATATAATTATATATAATCATATATAATTATAAATGTATATATAATTATATATAAATACAGGGGCGTTCCAACCCGGGTGTGCAAAGAGTGCAGGGCACACGGGCGCCACGGGGGCGGCACACTCATGAAAATTTTTTCAAAAACAAGTCCTACCTCTTAGAAAATTGTTTATTAAAAAAACTTTTTTATTGAGTCCTTTTAAATCGAAATATATAAGAATATAAAAAGATATAAGTAGAGGCGGCAAATTTAGTGTGGCACCCCGATGACCCCGGCGCCAAGTACCCTAGGAACGCCCCTGTATAAATAAAAAATTCTCCTGCAATCTTTCAAAGTGAAAGCGAAAGACACAGGAAAGAAAAAAAAGTAACATTCAATATGTGTGTGTGTGTGCGCGCGCCGTGCGGCAATATCTTATTTGCAAACAAATAACAATCAGCCGCGCGGCAACAACGCACGAACTCGGAAGATGTGCAGTCCACTTTTCGTCGCCAAAGAGAGAGGAACCAAGATGCCGCGACGTAAGTATTTCATATAATCTCTCTCTCTCTCTCTCTCTCTCTCTCTCTCTCTCTCTCTCCCTCCCTTTTTTATCTAATAATTTTTTTTATCTATTTTAGCAAGAAGTGAAGGATACGTCATCCCGAAGAGGAAGACAGTAGACGCGAAGACGGCGACGGCGCCGCTGCCAGCAGACGCGAGGACGGCGACGGCGCCGCTGCCAGCGAAGGCGAGGACGGCGACGGCGCCGCCGCCAGCGGATGCGAGGACAGCGACGACGCCGCTGCCAGCGGATGCGAGGACGGCGACGACGCCGCTGCCAGCGGATGCGAGGACGGCGACGACGCCGCTGCTAGCGGACGCGAGGACGGCGACGGCGCCGCTGCTAGCGAACGCGAGGATGATGATGACTCCGCTGCCAGCGGACGCGAGAATGATGATGGCCCCGCTGCCAGCGGACGCGAGGATGATGATGACCCCGCTGCCAGCGGACGCGAGGATGGCGATGACCCCGCTGCCAGCGCAAACAGTAAGACAGGTACTATTATATGTAATATTTTTTTACACACACACACACACACACATATATATATATATATATATATATATACACAGGTTGCTATCGATTTATTTAGCTATCTGCCTCTCTGTCTATCGATCTACCTATCTATCTATCTATCTATCTATCTATCTGTCCCTCTGTGTTCCTGTCTCTGTCTCTCTGTTTCTTCTCTTTTCTACATTGCATTCTTTCATATCTGCACACGTATATAATAATTTTCAACATTACTTAAATAATAAAAATAATTATATACATACATATATACATACATACATACATATAAATATATATATATATTTTCATGTATGTATGTATGTAATTATTTTTATTTAAGTAATGTTGAAAATTATTATATACGTGTGCAGATATGAAAGAATGCAATGTAGAAAAGAGAAGAAACAGAGAGACAGAGACAGGAACACAGAGGGACAGATAGATAGATAGATAGATAGATAGATAGATAGATAGATAGATAGACAGGTACATAGCTAAATAAAACGATAGGTATGTATGTATGTATGTATATATCCGATCTTTTTTATACACCCTGTGTATGTATATTTACACACACATACACACACACACACATCTCTGTGTGTTTTTGTCTGTCTCTTCTTTCTTTTCTACATTGCATTTTTTCATACATGCACACGTATATAATAAAAAATATTTTTTACATTACATAAATAAAAATAATTACATACATGTATGTATGTATATATGTATGTAATTATTTTTATTTATGTAGTGTAGAAAATATTTATTATTATATACGTGTGCATGTATGAAAGAATGTAGAAAAGAAAGAAGAGACAGAGAGACAGGAACATATATATATATACTATATATGTATATATATATATATATATATATATATATATCACTCAGAAAAAATCGTCTTCAAATGATACCAGGAATCTGCCATAAACTTTTTCGCCAATTCTGGGACACCCTGTATATCTATACATACCTGTATATAAATATGTATATATGTAAATATAAAATTTCTTTTTTTTTGCAGCGAATTAACACCGCGGTACGTAAGGCGGTGAACAAGGAGCGGGCGCGTCAAAGAAAATACGCCGATCGCCGCCTTCATACTCCTGCAGCACCAGGATACGTGCTTGCGCCGCCGACAGCACCAGGATATATACCGCCAGCAGCACCAGGATATATATATGCACCGCCGACAGCACCAGGATATATATATGCACCGCCGACAGCACCAAGATATATATCCGCACCGCCGGCAGCACCAGGATATATATATGCACCGCCGGCAGCACCAGGATACGTGCTCGCACCGCCGGCAGCACCAGGATACGTGCCCGCACCGCCGGCAGCACCAGGATACATGTCCGCACCGCCGGCAGCACCAGGATACGTGCCCGCACCGCCGGCAGCACCAGGATACGTGCCCGCACCACCGGCAGCACCAGGATATATATCCGCACCGCCGGCAGCACCAGGATACATGTCCGCACCGCCGGCAGCACCAGGATACGTGCCCGCACCGCCGGCAGCACCAGGATACATGTCCGCACCGCCGGCAGCACCAGGATACATGTCCGCACCGCAGGCAGCACCAGGATATATATCCGCACCGCCGGCAGCACCAGGATATATGCCTGCCTAGATTTTTATTTTATAATATTTTTTTTTCATTTTATTACATATTAGTCACACTTTTTTTTTTTAGTTATATATAATTCATGACAATATGGTATAAGGTTTTTTTTATTTTTATATGGTATGATGAAATGTATTTTGTAAAATTGACAAAATAAAAAAATATAAAAGAATATTTTATTTTATAACAACACCTGCCGAGAGATAAGTTGTAGAAATCTCTACTTATAAAATAGAATATTGTTATTTCACATTGTGTGAGATAGCACGGATGGCATATTATATATATATATATATATATATAATATGCCATCCATGCTATCTGCTCACACAATGTGAAACAACAATATTCTATTCTATAAGTATAGATTTCTACAACTTATATTATATATAATTATTATTTTATTTTATTTTACTATTTATTATTTTATTTTATTTTATTTATTATTTATTATTTATTATTTTATTATTTTATTATTTATTATTTTATTTTATTTTATTATTTTATTTATTATTTTTTCTTATTTTTTAATTTATTTATTATTATTTATTATTTTTTATTATTATTTCTACATATATATATAAGTATGTAGGTATATAATATGCCAATATTATATATATGTATATATATATATATATATATACACATAAATATAATATTGGCATATTATACCATATTTTCTCTCTCTCAAATCATTCGCATACAATTATGAACGAGCAATTTGAGAGAAAGAGAGAGAGAGAGAGAGAGAGAGAGAGAGACTGTGTATCAGAAGACAAGACAGCATGAGAGAGACAAAGATAATATGACTGTCTGTCCTTGTCTAACTGCACGATTGCAGCTCCATCTATCGCGACATCGCGCAACTAATTTTGTGCTCTGTATTATTCCCAAATGTCATTTCGCACATACACATGTGAATGAAATATTCCATAACCAAGATCTTTTTTATTAGACTTCTAAACTTATTTCTGCAAGCTCACTAATATTCCTTTATGCAATCTTTTCCGCGAAGTGGTCTTATTTTGTACGTATAAATTGTGAAACTTTTATACAAGCAAATATTGTTATGACGTGACGCGAGAAGCCAGAAAAAAAACTCGTATTTAAAAATTTTTTGTCTTTTTATCACAAATTGAGACAGCTTCGCAGTTTATTATTGTATTAACTTTAATCGTGGAAAAGCATTTGTTATTCTATTAACGCAATAAAAACTTCTTGGTGTTGGAAAATATAATCGGTTCGGCCGATAATAGTAGACCTCCGGCATCCCCTTAAATATTAAAAAATATTTTCGTGAATATAAATTCCGAGATGTTCCACAAGTTTATAATAAATATATACGTACCACACTTTATAAATTAGAGTTTCCTTTACTGATTACTGATTCTAAATATTCTACGCACTGCGAACACGCACTACGGCCACTACGCAATACGTACAACGTACATAGTACATAGAGTCACTGGTCTTGTTTGCAATGACATACGGTCATACGCGTACTAAGCACTACTACTGCCCAATAGCCGCGTTCAGACTGTAGTAATATTTGTCCACAAACGATAACTTTTTTAAGAGCTTTTATTAATACGTGTTATCAATGAGAAATTACAATAAAAAGTGAAAGCATTAAAAGATGTATTTGTTTAATAAACAAATGGTCTGTAACATAGTAACGAAGGTGTAAAAACGTATAAGGTGTAAGTGTATATGTGGTGTAAGTGTAGATGTAAAAATGCTATAGTTAATGCTGCAGTAACGCCACAGTACTCCCCCCCAAGCGACGACTACGTTGCGAAATGGACTTTCTTCTTAGCTGGGTAAGTTCGTAGTGGTTTTCCGAAAGAAGCAGTAGAAGAAGTACTATGATCATCCATGACTGATGTGGTTGTAGGAACTGCAGGTACAACTGATGGTACAACAGATGTGGTTGTAGATGTAGATGTAGACGAAGTACTCGAAGAGGATGAATGAAGAACAGAAGAATCTTCCTTGGGAAAAAAGGCTGGTTTCAGACGTTCCGTTGAGACGTTGACCAATTTTCCTGAAATGTCAATAGTAAACAAAAAATCAGAAATTCGTTTGTTAACAAGAAAAGGACCAGAATAAGGTGCTTGAAGAGATTTCTTAACAGCATCTTCACGAAGCCAAACATGAGTACAATCGTAAAGATTTTTGTGTACAAAAGGTGATTTTTTGGAGTGATGATGGGTAGGAGAAGATCTAATATTCCTCATATGTATTCTATGTTTCTCTAAAAATATTTCAGGATCTGCTGGAAAATCTTCCTCAATAAAGAATTCACCAGGAATCCGAAGAGTAGTTCCATAAAGTAATTCAGCAGGTGAAGTTTTCAAATCTTCTTTGAAACACGAACGAAGACCAAGAAGAACAGTAGGTAAAGATTCCAACCAATTCTTCGTTTGATGACACATAATTGCAGTCTTAACAGTCCTATGCCATCTCTCCAGAATTCCGTTTGAAGCTGGATGATAAGCAGAAGTTCTCTTGCGATCACATCCAATCAAATTAGTTAATGCTTTAAAGAGAGATGCTTCAAATTGTGGGCCTTGATCTGTAGTAATAGTTATAGGAGATCCATATCTAGCCACCCAATGAGAATAGAAAGCTGTCGAAACTGTTTCAGCAGTTATTTCTTTAAGTGGAATAGCTTCAGGCCACCTCGAGAATCGATCTATTATTGTTAAGCAATAACGGAAATCTTGACAAGAAGGAAGAGGGCCTATTAAATCCAAATGAACATGTTGAAAACGCTGATCAGGAACCGCAATTCTAACAGGGACATTTTTTGTATGTCTTGAAATTTTGGAACGTTGACAAGGTAGACAAGAGCGAGACCACTCTTTAACGTCTTTATTCAATGACGGCCAAATAAATTTCTGTAGAAGTTGTTTAGCTGTAGTTCTACCGCTGGGATGTGCGAGGCCATGAATTACATCAAAAATTCTCTTACGAAGAGGTTTAGGAACGTATGGACGAATTAACTCAGAGGAACAGTCACAATATATAGGTACAGATGAACCAGTAAGCATAAGTTTCCTTAATTGAAGTGAAGAGTTCAAAGAAAGGATATCTTGAAGTTCTTCATCATCCTTTTGAAATTCTGCTAATTCTTCCAGAGAGACAATGATTGGCATTGAAACTGATTCAATTCTTGATAAAGCATCAGCTACAGAATTTAACTTGCCTGAAATGTGGACAATATTAGTAGAGAATTGAGCAATAAGATCCAGTTGCCTAATTTGTCTAGGTGAAGCTTTGTCAGGTTTCTGAAGAAAAGCATAAATTAAAGGTTTGTGATCTGTCCTAATAATGAGTTGTCGTCCCTCAAGCAAATATCTGAAATATTTAATTGCTAAATAAATGCTTAAAAGTTCTCTATCGTAAGTACTGTAGTTCTTTTGAGTTTTATCAAGTTTTTTAGAAAAGAATGCAATTGGTTTATTGACATTTTCAATTGATTGTTCAAGTGATGCTCCTACAGCGAAATCAGAAGCATCACAAGTAAGAATCAAAGGAACTTGAGGAGCAGGATGAGAGAGAGTAGTCACACGGAGAAGTTCTTCTTTGCAATTCTGAAAAGCTGCTTCTGTCTCCATAGACCAAGGAATAGTTCTCCTATCTCTCTTGCGACTGTCCTTCAAAAAGTTTGTAAGTAATGCTTGATGTTCAGCTGCGTTTTTAAGGCAACGACGATAATAATTAATAATACCAATAAATCTTCTTAAATCATGTATTGTCTTAGGTTTGGGATAGTCGATAATTGATTTGACTTTTTGTTCTGTAGGTTTGATTCCTTGATTAGAGACAAGATATCCGAGAAAAGTAATTTCTTTTTGACCAAAAAGACATTTGGAAACATTGAGTGACAATCCAGCTTTCTGTAGACGATCAAAAACGATCCGCAAATGAGCTATGTGTTCTGACTCATCTCTAGAAGCTATGAGAATATCATCAAGATAGCAAAATGCAAAATCTAAATCATTTAACAATATATTCATAAACCTCTGAAAAGTTTGAGCTGCGTTACGAAGACCAAAAGGCATAACCAAAAATTCGAAAAGTCCAAAAGGTGTAGTTACAGCGGTCTTAGGAATATCTTCCTTTGCAACGGGTACTTGATAGTACGCTTTAACCATATCAATCTTAGAAAAGATATTCTTACCGTAGAGCTCCGCAGTGAAATCCTGTATGTGAGGCAATGGATATCGATCAGGGACAGTGACCGAATTTAACGCACGATAATCTCCACAAAGTCTCCATACATTTTCCTTTTTTGGAACCATATGTAAAGGTGCTGCCCACGTACTGCATGATGGTCTACAAATACCTTGGTCCATCATGAATTTAAATTCTTCTTTAGCATACTTCAGTTTCTCCGGAGAAAGTCTTCTGGGAATTGCAAATTTCGGAGGACCTTCCGTAACAATCCGATGTTCAATTCCATGTGAGTTTACCGATGAAAGAGGGGCAAAATGAGTAAGTCCTTGAAATTCTGCTAAAATCTTGTGAAAAGAAGAATCTGGAGATGTGGTACAAATTGATAATTGCAAAACTTCTTGTATCTTTCCACAGTTTTTAAGACCTGTTAAGGAATCAATTAGACGTTTGTTTTTAACATCTACAAGGAGATTAAAATGTCCGAGGAAATCTGCGCCTAAAATGGGACGTTGTATGTCCGCCACGCAAAATTTCCAACGGAAAATTCTCCTGAGACCAAGATCCACGGAAAGAGTTTTAGATCCATAAGTATCAATGTGTGTTCCGTTAGCAGCAAAAAGTTTTAAATTGGTTGATAACGGTTTATATAATATTTTCTTGGGAAGCAAAGAAATGTCAGCACCAGTGTCAACAAGAAATTGTAAATTAGACGACTTGTCAAAAATAACGAGGCGATGACAAGGTAAACCGTTGCGAGTTGCCTCTATCTTCAACGGTATCTCTAGTTTTCCGTTGAATCAGTGAGACAAAGAGTTTTTGACTTAGTACAAGGAATTGTACATTTCTTTGCTTTATCTCCAAATTTCTTGTGATAAAAACAAATTTGTTCCTTAGAATCCGACTTTTTATCTTTTGAATTAGATCTTAATCTTGTTTTACTTCGAGATCGACTAAAAGATCTACTGCGACGACGAAAAACTTCCAGCGCAGCAATTCTTTTTTCTAAATCGGCAAGATCCGATTGCTTTGATTTTAAAGAAGTATTTACTTCGGTTATTTGATACCCGGTATCACGTTCGACTATTTTATCAGCGAGTTCAGCTAGCTTGATTAAAGGTACGTCCTCAACAACAGCTAAAGTCGCTTGAACTTTGTATGGCAAACGTTGAAGCCAAAGTGAATGTAAAATATTATCCGCTAAAGATCCACCGGATAATTGGCGTATCTCTCGTAAAAGCTCCGTTGGTTTTTTATCATTCAATTCAATTCCGGCTAATAATTGACGTAAGCGTTTTTCTTCTGAATCCGTGAAACGATTAATGAGCGCCGATTTTAAAGCGTTATATTTATCATTTTCGGGTGGATTTTCAACAATTTCCGAAACGACAATTAATGCCTTTTCATCGAGATGACGGATAACAGTACTATATTTTATTTCTTCGGAACGTATACGAAATACCAAAAATTCGCTTTCGACTTGAGCAAACCACAATTTAGGTTGCTTGTGCCAGAATGTGGGAAGTTTTACCAGACGAAATTCATTAGAATGGATCTGAATGGACTCACCAGATTGCTGTTGCATATTTCCAGAGGGTGAATTAAAAATTTCCGATCCCACCTGATTTAAAATGTTCTCTTTCGAAGATGTCAAAGCAGTTGAAGTAGACGGAACAGTAGAGTTAGTTGTCTCAGTTCTAGGAGGAGATCTATCCAAAGGCATCTCGATTGATATTCCGATGACGAAAAGAAACGATCCGGAAATCCAAGTCCGAAGATTCTTGACCACGTATAGAAATTTTTCAAAAATTCAGAAATTGAATTTCCCGCTCAAGAGAATATTCCTGTGTTGATCACTTATCACGTCGGCTTTAATATCACGTCGGGGTCACCAAAATGTAGTAATATTTGTCCACAAACGATAACTTTTTTAAGAGCTTTTATTAATACGTGTTATCAATGAGAAATTACAATAAAAAGTGAAAGCATTAAAAGATGTATTTGTTTAATAAACAAATGGTCTGTAACATAGTAACGAAGGTGTAAAAACGTATAAGGTGTAAGTGTATATGTGGTGTAAGTGTAGATGTAAAAATGCTATAGTTAATGCTGCAGTAACGCCACAAGACCAATCACAAACTGAAATTCTATCAGAACTTTGATGTGATTGATCAGATGAAAGTCAGTCGGCCTTCTGATACGGGCTTTAGAGAAATGGATATGATTGGCCAGTGTAAATACTTACACACAATACGCATATTTAAGTCGATCCCAATTTGTTAGTTTGGATCACGTGACGTCTTTTGATGCTGAAAATGAGCGTGAGCATGAATTTGCACCTTAATTGAACTCATTCTCAAAGGAACAAGAAAAAACGAAAAAAATAGTCGATTATTGTTTGAATAATCGATTAACATCGATTAAGTTTTTTTTTGCATTAATCGATTATTTTCGATTATTTATTTTCAGATAATCGATTAATCGATTATGAATCGATTATTTGCCCATCACTAGTCTTATTTGAATCAAATAAGATCGTGTTTATTAGAAAGTAAGATTATGTTTTCAAGTCAGTCGTACATGACTTTAAGATAAGCTTATTATTAAATATTATGGAATTAATGGAAGAAATTGATGATATTGAAAATATTGATTGATCGTGATTTTCAAGTAGAGAGACCGTGTACGAAAACGATACATTCGTGATGGACTTTTTAAAACCCTTTTATAATAATTTACAATTTAAAAGACGCTATAGATTAATAAGGATTCCTCCTATAAGGAATATTACCAAAAATTGAAGAAGGATTAGAGCAAAAATTAACAATCGTGGTCTGCCGATTCCACCAGTACAATACAAATTGTTAATATGCTTAAGATACTACGCAACACACACACACACACACACACACACAGAGAGAGGGGTGTGTCTAAAAATAAATATATTAATAAAATTTATCTTTATTATTATTTTTAATTATTGCATTTACTGGATTATTTTCTTTTTCAGCATTATCAGTCTCATTACTGCTTGAGTCTGTAACATTCAATTGTCATTGTCATAAATTCTAAATTCTTATTCATAAACAAATATGTTAATAGAAAATATCAATAAAATTAATTATTTTATCATTTGTATGAAGTGTGATAATAGAATCATTATTAACTTCCTGAAAATTATCATCAATAAAGTCTATGCTCTCCACATTTTCAATTAATTCCTCAGGAATACAATCATTAATATTCTTTGTTGTCGTTCTGAAAAATATTCATTGTTACTAATTTTTCAATTTTTATTATAATATAAATAAATAAAATAAAGATGAAATTACCTTCTAGTATTTTATCTGATAAATTTGATGAAAATAATGTTGGCGCAATTGTCATTAAATTGGGTGCTATTGCGGCAATGTCCGGGTCAATCTCTGCAGATTTAGGTTCAGGTCCACCACCTGTTGATAAACGTGCATGTTTTTCCTGCGTAAGGACATCTCTCTGTACTGATTTTAAATTACCCCATAATTTTCTAAATTGAACGCTTCTCTGTAATAATTTATTACACATTAAAATGTTAAAAATAAAATACTTTGAATATAAAAAGTATTTAAAATCTAGCTTAAAAATGAAACTATCTACCGCAAATATCATATTAGATTTTCTTCAGATATAATTAACATTTTTATTTTTAGCATTTAACATACCTAATTAGAAAAAATATATTTCTTACCTTACTTGTAACAATATGCATCGCAAGTTTGATTCCATGCTTCTTCTTTGTCTTTCAAAGTTGTAGTATCACTTTTTTTCAAGGAGAATATTTTGTTAAAATTTTAAGGAAGAATTCTTTTCGGGATCTATATGTTTTTCGCTTGACATTTTTTTTTTTACAGAAAAGTCACTTTCTAACAATACTTTAGAGTCTGCAATAATTTGATACATGAATAAATGGTATAGACATACAACTCGTTAAATTTTTCTATATTTAAACACACATTTCATTGGCTGATACATCAGAAAAATCCCGAAGATTACTGAAAGTAAATCAGATCATCTTAAGCACTAACTTCAGTAAAAAAATCTTAAATAAAAAGAAGTGCTTATTTTTTTATGAAGATCGTCTCATTTTAAATAAAACTGTGAATACATGAAGTCTCAAGTCATACTTATACAAACAAGACGATCTTAATCAAGAAAATCTTAAGACGATGTTTAAGCTTGGACTATGAATACCGTCCAAAGTCTCTAAAATTTGTCTATTTTTTTGGATATTTTTTTATTCCTTTGATTATTTTAAAATGTGTATTGTATAAAAAAATTATACTGATTTATTTGTTTGTGGTAACTTTTAGGTATACTATACTCGATATATTACATTTGTCAAAAGTATCAAGTTATTTTACGTTTATTGATAGAATTTTTGTGAAGATAGATATAATATACATATAATGACTTTAGCATGTCTCTCTCTAGATATAAGAAAATATTTCTCTAGATATAAGAATATATTAATTAAAAAAAAATATTGTGTTATAAGCAATAAGAATAGTAATGTTATAATATTAATTTGTTGTATAAAATATTATAATCCTTTTAAGGTTGATTACGATAGTGACAGCAAAAAGAGAGTTAGAAAGAAAAAAAGTTATTGTGCAACCGGCGCGCGGAAAGTCGCCCTTTGATGGGATTTTAGAAAGGGCTCTTTCCACGCACCGGTCACAAAATATCGTAGCCAACATGTGCGGGTCGTAAATCGCCCGAGAGTGCGGAAGTTTGGCGCACGAGGCGAAGCCTTTATCGTAGCCAACATGTGCGGGTCGTAAATCGCCCGATTTACGATCCCCCGCACTTGTTAGCTAATATACTATTAATATATAAAATATATATTTTTAATTTTTCCTCCTTTTAGTGACACATATTCTTGATATGAGCAATATAAAAATCACTTTCTGTTACGTAAATTTTAATTGACTAATGGGTTTATTTATGCTCGCATATTCTATCAAAGATTTATTTCGCCGTAACTCAATAACACTCCTGAGGGGTTCTCATTTTACTTTATTTAATTTCTTTTTCATTCATCCAACTCACTCATATGCATTTATTATAACAATAATATTTAGACATGCATAAATTGTCGACGTTGTCTTTATCCGTTTTTTACAATATGCTACATTAAATAATAATATGCTACATTAAATAATAATATATTTAGACTATCTATATTTAGACATTCGCCTAATAATATATTTAGACTATCTATATTTATAGACATTCACCTCTGGTTTTGAAATATTAATTTAAAATTCCAAATAAAATTTACCTAAATAGAATATAATATATATTTATATCATTAAATTTCGGGCGTTAACCTATCGTTAATTATAACATACAATATTCTAATTAAATATAAAATAATTTACATTTATAATATCCTATTTGGATATTCACCTTTCATTAATTGGTTAACTATTAGAGTTTATCTATTATACATTATAGGATTTTACAATTGGCCTAGTACCCAAAATTGGTTACCAGGTTACTTATATTGGCGCGGTAATAGCAATCGTAACTGGCTTATCAATGGGAATATTATGGAATGATAACTTCGGTCCGATAAAGGATAATTATACGCGGCCAAACATGGTGAACAATGTTCAGCCATTAATGGTTAGTTAATTTATTATGCCCATATTCAATGCCAATAATGGCTTTAATATAGTGCCGTACTTTCTTTATTTTTTTTAATATTTAATAATTGTTTATATAATTATATTGCTATTATACTAAAATAACTTGTTGAAGAAAATTATTATTTCTGCATAAAGTACCTACATATTTATTAAATATCTTTTGTATACAATTTTTGAAATTTATATTAAACGTAAACTTTTAAAGACTTTTAAAAAACGTACTTTAAAGAAATACATATTAATTATAATATATAAGTTCTGTTTATTTAGATTATAAAATTATATGAATATTCTATTATTTTTTTTAGTTTTAGAACTCAGAACTCAGAACACATTTAAAAATAGTGTCACATATCAACTGTGTCAGAAAAACAAAGATAATGAAAAATAAATTAAATAGTTCTAAACAATATTAAATGTAAAAGACGTTTACATCTAGAGACGTTTACATCTTAAAAAATTTACATAAATTCTCGTTAATTCATATATATGACTGAAGGTAATACTGGAATATTAATCAAAATAATCATTATGTTTATAATTTATCGTCACTATGTAGAAAAAAATGACCCATTGTTTTCTAGTTCGTGTGTGAAATTTAAACGAGTGTGGTAATTATTGAAACTCGTGAAAACCTGTTCAATCTTGTCTTCCGGAATAATAGCAATGATGTCGTCTACATATCTATAATACAGAGGAATTGTGAAATCCAACATGTTTAGGATTCTAAGTCATTAAGTGCTAAATCCGCCAAAATCGGAGAAAACGGAGATCCCATCTAATCGGACTGCCAAAAACTTGTTCATAAAACTTGTCATTGAATTTAAAACTCGTTGATTCTAAGATTACTCTAATCGCATATAAAAATTATTGTAAGTTAAATTTAGTATTACTGGTTATTTCCGTCCAACGTTTTTCAATCGCCTTGAACATCAATTTACTAGGAATAACTTAGTGAACAAGGAAGTGACATCTAAGGATATCAGTATCTTGCCATCATTCATCGTTCTATTTTCGATAACTTTAGCGAAAGACCAACCATCTCTAATGTGTGATTTTGATTTCTGTGTTGATTTGACCAGAATGCCATGTATGTAATCAGCCAAATTATATAGAGGACTGCCTAAAGTTGAGATAATAATTCTTAGAGGAAAATTAGTTCTATGCATTTTCGGAAGCTCGTAACAACGTCGAAGATATCTCCACTTGTGTTTCTTAGAAATTTGTACGTCGACTCGTCGATTAAATCATTGTCACGCCACGATTTAACGAGAAAGTTAATCTTATTGTTAATTTGTTTAGTCGGATCTTTTTTCAGTGTTTTGTACGTGGACTCATCGCTAAGTAACACGTTCATTTTCTCAATATAGTCAGTTTTATCCATAATTACAGTAACTTGTTCTTTATCAGCTCTCGTGACCAATAGATCGTCATTCGCACGTAGAAATTTTTTGCAATTAGAGAAACAATTTAAAATGTATCTATCATGGTTAATGTGATTATGTTTACATAAAAATTTTTGAAGAGCTTTCTCCACGACACTCTCCACATCTCGTTGATTTCAGAATTTCAGTTTGAATTTTATGGCAATTAGTTGTTAAGTTTTTGTCGGGAAACAGGATAATAATGTTTAAGTCTTGTACTTTTAATACACGTTGTATTATCGAACTATACGACAAAGAACAAAGAAGAAGAGGAGGAAGTAAAGTATATATATCTCAGGCTCGATTACCGCGTAGAGAAGCAGGCGTGCAAACCTAACGGCCAGAGAATTACCAAAATAAAAATACCAACATAAAGTAAACAAATATACTAACTGAATAGTAATAAATTGTATAGTGTGTAGTGATCTAACTTAATAGAAAATAATCTAGACATAAATATATATCTAACACTCCCCTATCAGTACACACTCAAAAAAAATAAAACAAAATTATATATTTAATTTAGATTAATAATGTCTGCACTTTGACATTTTGTTTTTCAACAATGATTTCGTGAACAAGTCCGCAGGGTTATCATCAGTTGGAATGTATTGCACGATGATCTCCTTTGCTTCTTGAGCTTCCCTCGTAAAATGGAATCGGAATGTCCACATGTTTACTTCTCTGATGATATATATTATCCTTGGTTGAATTTTATAGCGCTTTGGTTGTCACAATTTATGCTGGTTGGCTTGTCCATATGGGTACTATCTTTCATATGAGTTAAAAGTCGTCGACTACTTATTACTTTCTTTACTACTTCAGAAAGCGCCATATATTCCGCCTCCATAGTTGATAGAGCGACTGATTTTTGATGTTTGCATTTCCAATTGATGGGGCCTTCCGCTAACATTAGGACAAATCAAGTACAAGAACGTCGATTGTCAAGGTTTTCTCCCCAATCGGAGTCGACATAAGCGTGAAGTGGTTTCCTTGATTTTCTGTAATTTATTCCAAGACTTGATGTGCCTATTAAATATCTTAGTGCGTGCTTCGCTGCTATCCAATGCTTTCTTCCGGGGTTTGCATTGAAACGGCTCAAGGTGCTTGCTGTAAACACAAGATCTGGTTTTGTGGTATTTGCTATGTAAATTAGGCTTCCTACGAGTTCCCGGTAGGGTATTTTTCTCATCTCATTCTTTCTCTTTCTTTGATGATGCTTCATCTTCGCGTGATAACTTTATGCAGCTTCCATGGGTGTTTGAAACTGGGTTCGCACAGGACATACCAAATCTTTCAATAATGTTCTTCACGTATGCTTCTTGTGAAATATGTATGTTTCCTGTGGCTCCTTCTTGCCTAACTCGCTTCTTAACTCGTAGTCCTCTCATACAAATAATACGAGATTATAGTCATCCGGTGTACGAAACATTTTTCCGATGGTCCATAGAAAATATTAATGAATTAGAGATTGATTGCTTACCTATTACCTTATATTACAAAAACATATCCCGATTTTTACGATTTTTTTATATTCATGGTATCCGCAAATTCAAGCAGAAAATCAAAACTATTATTTTTTTAAGAGGATGATATTCAATATGCAACAAATTGATAAATATCGATCATTGACTCATTATGACTTATTACTCGTCTTCATTTTACACACACACCACAATTGATATTATTTTATATTTTTGTCTATTTTATTCATTATCGTATAAAAATCTGAAATATTCATTATATATAACTATAATAGTTTTAAAATGTTTTGTGTAATGTTCTGCATTATTTAATATAATATATATAATTAAGGTATACATCAGTGTTTTTTATATTTTATCAATCAATATTAAAATTATATATTTATAAATATGTATTTTGTGCTAATAATAATAAAAATTATAAAAAAGTTAATTATATTTATAAAATTAATATAATAATAAGTGCAAAGTAACATACAATTTTCGTAACATTACATGTTACAGAAATTACACTGATTAGTAAAAATAATTGTGATAGAGTTAATCGGAATACAATTAGAAATATGGGTTGCAAAGTCCTGTAATAGCTAATCCAAATGTGTAGTGACATCAGCAGTGCGCTGAGTCCAAGGATGATCATAAAATAAATAGATTATTTTTGTTTGTCCAATATCGATTTCTCTGCCTTAATACTCTAAATTATCAATATTTTAAAATAATTATTATATTACTGTGATGAAACCTAGACTATTAGTGATACCAAAAATTATTGTTACAATTAACTTATGTTTAAAAAATATGAAATTATGTATGAAAAATGTGTCATATTTCATGGTTTTTGAGAGAATGTGGATCAGCTGCTGATTTTTTATCTGAGCATTATAAAGAAGAATGTATACGTGCGTGCGTGCGTGCGTGCGTGCGTGCGTGCGTGCGCGTGGCGCGGTGTGTTGTGTGTGTGTGTGGTAATACCTTTTTTTTGGATAGCTAGATAGCGTTTATGTGTTCAAACATGTAACTATTTCCACAATCTTTTTATACATTACATCAAATAACGTTTATTTTATTATAAATAAATCACATCCGTGTCTCACCTCAGGTAATATATGTATATATATGTATGTTATATAATATATGTATGTTAATTTTTAAATTAATTTTTTTGTCGCAAGTCTTTAAGTTTTATATTTTTGTTATTGCAAGTTTTTTAATGTTATAATATATTTTCAATAGGACATTAATTTTTCAGATATGTTTAAGATTCTGTAAGATTTTTGGAAGATATAGTTTTTGACGCGGACTTAACAACTTTTTTTTTTGTACCTTTGTAAAATGAACTTTTTTATACATATACAAAACATTTAATGAGTTCATTATAAAAAAATTTCCGAAGAAACAAAAAAGCTTGTTACAAAGATTCACTCTCAAACGATGTTTTTTAATACTAATTATAAGTGGATAAGTCAAAATTTGTATTTGCATTACTATGATAAGTCATGAACAACACTATCATACGTACCTAACCTTCAAGAATTGATAATCACCAACTCTTTGATTACTGTGGAATGTATGTTCCCCTAGCCTGAGGGTTTATTTCATTTCGTCAAATTAACATCAAAGAGCTTATCACAATATCGTAGACCATAATTTTAATTACACCCGCTATGTATATAAGTCCAATATCAGAACACAAAACGATAAATGGTTTATATTATATGCCTTTATTAAATTTAATTAATTTATTATTAAGAAATAGAATTGTAATATTTCAAGTAATTCTACCAAGTCAATGATATTTTACAAAATAATTAAAATGTTAATAATCTTTAAACTTGTATATATTTGTTCGCACGTAACGTTTCAGTCACACACAGATTGAGAATATAATCATAGTTAAATCATTATATTCCTATATTTGATTGCATAGAAATATTTAATGTATCACGCACATGGATTTATAGGAATAACAATTATCCTCATCAATATGAATATGGTGCAGATATAATATAATAAATATAATAGTGAATATATTATTCTGTTTGCAATTTTTAATTATTAAATTATATTATTTCCAAATTATATGCATAATAGATATGCAAACAAAACTATTATTATTAACAATATATATTTGCAATCCAGATATTATATGAAACTATTCACACACAAGAAAAATAATATTTTCTATTTTGAAAGTAATTGCTGGTGTACGATTACATTTTTGTTTAATTGGCAACAAATATTTAATAAAATTTATTAATTTAAAAAACGGAAAAAGAAAAATGAATCTTTTCAATATAAAAAAATATAAATATATAAATAAATATATAATAACAAAATGTATCATTCTAAGCATTTAAATAATATACAATTTTAAAACAAGACCATTTATATAAATATTTATATACAACGTATTCTAATTATGTTATTCAATATTTTTCAATATTTCTCTCTAATAATTTATTTATAATAAATAAACACAATTTGAATGTAATACGTGATTGCCATTTTCCAAATTATGTAAGCGATTATCTAATCGTGTACATAAATATTTATTTTACTATTATTTTGTAAATATACCTAAAACGATAACTTTGGACTGTTTTAAATATATATCAATTGAGATATTTCATTTGAAATATTTTAATATATACTATGATGAAATATTTTACAATTGTAACAATTTATGAATTATATCAAAAACAAATACGTAAAATGTATCATTTGAAATCTAAATGAAACAATTTGAAACATTGCATGTATATTTCATGTTTAGTGGGTTAACGTTAACAGGAATTTTCAAGATCTCTGCAAGGTCAAATGAATATCAGCATCATCTGTCTTTCTTCAAATCCTATGGTGTTTGTTTGAAACATTTTTTCGTCTTGCATATTTAACAAGTTTATTTAAATGTCGTAGGAAGTTTTATTATCAATAAATCATCAATGCCTCTTAAAAATTCTTGTTTAATCTGTAAGTAAATCCTGTATTTATAAATCTTGTTTGTACAGAAATACCTATTTCATAAGTAAATTTTGTACTTATTAAATATCTCGAAAGTATATAGGAAAATTTCAGACAAAAGTTGTTTAGTTTAAAGGGAAAACAAAGATAGGCATTTAACTTCGATTGGTATTCATCATTTTGTGCATAATAATCTTGCGGTAAGATTATTGAATCAATATAGTGAAGAATCGATAAATTAAAAAAAAATAGAATATTTCTATTTATAAAAAAAATTAGATTTACTTCAAATTTTCGATTATGATTTTTAATTTTAAGAAATTTTAGGTCTACTGCAATGATGATTTATTTACAATAATAATAAATAAATACTATTTTGACGTGTCAATGTGATTACGTGAATTACAAGTACTATACAAAAGAAAAATGAACAGATGTAATTTCATTTCTTTTTAACTGCAGTTTCTGAAGTATTGTTTAATTAGTGTAATAATTTTGAATCTTTGCATATGTTTATTAAAATAATTTATAATGTATTTATATAACTTTTTTATTTTACAGATCCGGAAAAATAAAAAAAAATTAATCGGCTGCTCAGGCGCTGTATAAAAGCTGCCATAAGCGCTGAATTAGAACATCGGCTGCTAATAGCGCTGAATTTTGGCTTGCCCTAGACGCCTGCATCCAATTACAAAAATTAATTTTGTTCGGCCTATTACGTATCCAAACTAAAATTATTCGCTATTATAGCGTTTTCGTCTGTAATAGCGCAGATTTTTGGCTTGCCCGTGGCGCCTATACAATTAGAAAAAGTATTTTTGTTTTGGGTCTATTACACATCCAAATTAACAGTATTCGCTTTTGTAGCATTTTAGTCTGCAATATCTCAGACCTTTCGCCTGCTCTAGGCGTCTAATTAGAAAAATCTTATTTGATACTTGCATCACTAGAAGGCTGCCCCAAACGCCGTATATCTATAACTAAAACTGTCCCAAACAACTGAAAATGGATCATCAGTGTCACAAGTTCCATTATGGCAATAAGGAAAAGAATATTTTGGCTTTCAAAGAATGGTTGACGGAAACGATGATAGACAGTTTCCATGCGCTACTCGAGAGCAATTCTGATTATGCACCTCGACCTGTATGGTTGACAATATTTCCCGATCAGATTGTTCCACTGAATAATTCAAAGAAGAAGCATTTGCAAATACTGCACAGTGATTTTGGTGGTGGACATTGGGTTGCTTGCCATTACGATGCAAAATCTATTATTATATATGATTCTCATGAAGGTAGTCGTAATGCAAATATACATAATTTGAATGGAGAAATTCGAATTTTTGTGGACAGATTATTTCCCTTTCATGATTGTCAAAACAATCTAATAGTTTTTCCTAAAGTTCAGTCGCAAGGTGACGGTTATAATTGTGGTCCTATGGCAATTGCGATTGTTACATCTATTCTGTTTGGCGTAAATCCTTGCATCGTGACGTATAATCAATCGTTGCTAAGACCTCATTTGTCCGCAATGTTTGAAAAACAAACAATAACTCATTTTCCGTACCTCTATGATTCAATTGCTCCATTAACGCTACTGCCGTTGGAGACATTGAAAAGACGAGAGAGGGATGCACTGAGAAAAAGACTTGCACGTAGTAAAAAAACTGAGGAACAGCGTTCAAAACGAATCGAAAAAGATGCTTTTTCTCACAAAGAAAAATATTTTATGAATCCTGCAACAAAACGTCAGATAATGCGTGATCAGTACCATAAGGATCCTGAAACAAAACGTCAGATAATGCGTGATCAGTACCATAAGGATCCTGAAACAAAACGTCAGATAATGCATGATCAGTACCATAAGGATCCTGAAACAAAACGTCAGATGGTGCGTGATCAGTACCATAAGGATCCTGAAACAAAACGTCAGATGGTGCGTGATCAGTACCATAAGGATCCTGAAACAAAACGTCAGATGATGCGTGATCAGTACCATAAGGATTCTGAAACAAAACGTCAGATGGTGCGTGATCAGTATCATAAGGATCCTGAAACAAAACTTCAGATGGTGCGTGATCAGTACCAAAAGGATCCTGAAACAAAGCGTCAAAAAATGCGTGATATAACGTTCGCAACGCTCGTACCCAGACGAAAACACAATGCGATGCCTCTCACTCGCACCCGCATGCTCTCCGGTCCGATGAGCTGGTCGCCGCTCATAATTTTTGGATTCGACGGATTCAACTCAATCTATTTGCTGACGACATAGCTCGCCTAAAACAACTACGTTGCGTCTCAAAAACTAGTCCATTAGCTTCGCTTTCTCCTTACATAGACAGAGACAGCTTGTTACGCGTTCGAGGCCAATTAAAGCACGCAAGCCTGTCAGATGACGCTAAACATCCGCTAATTTTAAAATCACATTCATTGGTCCACCTCCTTATCAAACAGATTCATGTTGCGGCCCTACACGCCGGTCCGCAACTCACACTCACGCTCCTGCGACAACAGTATTGGCTAATTCGCGCTCGCGCCACTGTGCGTACCGTCCTCTACCAATGTATTGTGTGCACACGGGAGAATGCACGCGTGCCCGAACAGCTTATGGGCGACCTGCCGGATTTCCGCGTGAACCCGACTTCACGCGCCTTTAATCATACCGGCGTCGATTACGCGGGTCCGTTACTAGTGCGTACGACTAAAGGTCGTGGTCATAAAGCCCAAAAAGCTTACCTCGCAATTTTTGTATGCATGACCACGAAAGCACTGCACCTAGACGCAGTATCGGATTATACTACCGCGTCGTTCCTTGCCGCGTATCATCGTTTTACCGCACGTCGTGGCATTCCGCATGCAATGTACTCCGATCACGGTACCACGTTTCAAGGTGCCGATCAAGAGCTTACGGCCTCCTTCCATGCAGCCACGCGTGATCCAGCATTTCAAAATTACATAGCTCAAGAAAATACTGCATGGCATTTCATACCTCCCGCTGCGCCGCATTTCGGAGGCCTATGGGAGGCTGCCGTACGCTCTGTGAAACATCACATTAAACGCGCTATTGGAACGCACACCTTAACGTTCGAAGAGATAACCACATTACTATGCCGTATCGAACTTTTCTTAAATTCTCGTCCCATCGCTTCCGTGTCCGACGCTTTAGACGATTATACCGCTCTGACTCCGGGTCATTTTTTGATCGGCGCATCCTTAAGCTCGATCCCGGAGCCGAGCTTACTCGAACTCGCCGAAAATCGTTTATCTCGCTGGCAACTAGTGCAGCAATTAAGCGAACGCGTCTGGAAGGCATGGAAAGATACGTATTTGAATACCTTACAACAACGCCCTAAATGGCGTTCTGTACAAACTCTAGCCACACCCGGTAGATTAGTCTTACTTCGCGATCCACTTGCCCCTCCAAGTCGATGGAAGCTTGGGCGTATAGTTAAATGCCATCCAGGCAGCGATCGGCTCGTTCGAGTCGTTACTGTTAAAACGGCTGAATCCGAGTTCAAGCGCCCCATTACAAAACTTTGTTTTCTTCCGGTCGACATCAACAATGATAGCGAACATCATTCCGCCATGGCGGGCGGCATTGGATTGTAACTGTCCGATTGAATATTGTAAATTTACGTTAAATTTCATTGACCGCAAATATTGTATTCATATCGAATGTCAATCACATTCGAGGCGGACGGTATGTTGACGCATATCATAAATTTGTATAATCAATAGACTCTTATATTAATCGCTTGTATATCAACGGAAAGGTTCGATCGTTCGAACCGACACACGACAACATTATCGACCTTGTACACCATCCCATGTGATAAGAGTCACGCTGTCACGTGTACATTTTATTTACTTCTATTCTTTCGTCGCTCCGATTCGCCGAAACAAACATCCGATCCCGAGAAAGAGGGGATTCCGTGACGAAAACTCGGAACGCTCCCGAAAACCGAGAATCAGATCTCTGCGAACCGTGCTATCGATCAGCTGCAAATACAAGTAAACATATGTTCGTTGCTGTAATCACTTTCCTCTCGGAGCGAGCCTTTACGAGGCTGTACAAGCCACCAGTCGATCAACAATAATTTGAATTAGAGCGACGCCGTCGCGCCTACTGATATCGATAACAGAAACTATAGATAATTACCAGTTCATATCTACAAAATATCTACGATTTTAACCGAATTGAATAAGAAATATAAAAATATTTGATTAAAATACAGTAATTAATTATGAATGTAATAAGTTCATACTTCCACAAAATATTGGCAAATCTTCTGGGCTTTATGACCACGACCTTTAGTCGTACGCACTAGTAACGGACCCGCGTAATCGACGCCGGTATGATTAAAGGCGCGTGAAGTCGGGTTCACGCGGAAATCCGGCAGGTCGCCCATAAGCTGTTCGGGCACGCGTGCATTCTCCCGTGTGCACACAATACATTGGTAGAGGACGGTACGCACAGTGGCGCGAGCGCGAATTAACCAATACTGTTGTCGCAGGAGCGTGAGTGTGAGTTGCGGACCGGCGTGTAGGGCCGCAACATGAATCTGTTTGATAAGGAGGTGGACCAATGGATGTGATTTTAAAATTAGCGGATGTTTAGCGTCATCTGACAGGCTTGCGTGCTTTAATCGGCCTCGAACGCGTAACAAGCTGTCTCTGTCTATGTAAGGAGAAAGCGAAGCAAATGGACTAGTTTTTGAGACGCAACGTAGTTGTTTTAGGCGAGCTATGTCGTCAGCAAATAGATTGAGTTGAATCCGTCGAATCCAAAAATTATGAGCGGCGACCAGCTCATCGGACCGGAGAGCATGCGGGTGCGAGTAAGAGGCATCGCATTGTGTTTTGGTCTGGGTACGAGCGTTGCGAACGAAACGAAGGATATACGCGGTGACGCGCAGTAATTTTGGCCACGAGGAAAATCGGGATTTAAGCTCCCAATGGTTTACCAAGCATGTCGCGCAAGCTTTTGAATCGCGTAATTCACTATGCGTTGCCGGGATGTCGGATATGACTGGCCATTGATTGAACGAATGTGATAACCATGGTGGGCCGTGCCACTAAAGTTGGTGATTAATAAGAGAGGCAGGGTCGGTACCGCGAGATGCGCAATCTGCGGGGTTGCCGTGCGTGTGCACGTGATTCCATTTTCCATTGGGAAGAAGCTGTTGCATTTTTGAGACTCTATTCGCGACAAACGTCTTCCACCGCGAGGGACTTTGACGTATCCAAGCGAGGACGACCATGGAAACGCTCCAACACCAATAATCGATATCGGGAAGGTGAAGAGCAGAACGAGCGAAATCTATGAGTTGTGCTAGTAGGAGCGCAGCGCAAAGCTCCAAACGCGGGACGCTAATGGTTTTGAGCGGCGCGACTTTAGACTTAGCGAGGATCAGAGTATTGGTAATGCAACCGTCGCCCGAAATGACACGGAGGTAAAGCGCTGCCGCATACGCTCGCGTGGAGGCGTCTGCGAATCCGTGTAATTCAATTCTGTTGTTCGGATAATACTGCGTCCAGCGCGGAATAGTTAACTGCTCAAGGAGAGGCAACGTCAATTGAAATGTTTCCCATTCGCGCAACATCTCGACGGGAAGCTCGTCATCCCAATCAGACTTCGTCAACCAGAGATGCAGCAGGAAAATTTTCGCGGTTACGATAACGGGAGCTACCCACCCGAGTGGGTCGAAGAGTTGCGCGATGACTGATAATATTCCGCGCTTAGTTTTCGCGACTGTTATTAAATTCGAAACTTGAAAGGTGAAGATATCGTGTTCCGGTTTCCAGGTAACTCCGAGAATTTTAATGGAATCGTGATCGTGCAAATCTTTGTTGGTTGCGAGTCCATGGTCGGAAGGATCGAGATCTTCAAGGAGCGTAGGGCAATTGCTCGCCCACTTACGCAAACGAAAACAGCCTTGAGATAGCAACGAAATTAACTGATCTCGTGTTTGTTTGGCAGTTTCAAGGTCGTCGGCGCCGAAAGTACAGTCGTCGACGTACGTTTGCTGTAATAGAACCGGTACCGCGAGCGGAAACTGTGAGCCTTCGTCCTCGGCTAATTGCCGTAAGATTTGCAAGGCCAAGAATGGGGCAGCGGCGGTGCCGTAAGTGACGGTAAGAAGTCGGTATTCGTCGACCTGAGCCGTCGGAGACGATCGCCATAAGAGGCATTGATACTTCGTATCGAGAGGGTGTACTAAAATCTGCCTATACATTTTGGCGATGTCCGCTGATAGTGCAAATCGAGGTTGTCGCCATTGGAGGACGACCGCTACTAGATCGGTTTGCAATTTTGCTCCTACATGAAAAGCGCTATTTAATGATTTGCCGGTGGCGGTGTTGCACGACGCGTTAAACACAACACGAAGTCGGGTTGTATTGCTATGTTCACGGATCACGGCACGGTGTGGAATGTAGTACGCGGGAGCTTGGGCGGGAAATTCGGTAGGAAATATCTTAGTCATATGACCTAGGTTTGCGTACTCGGTAAGGAATGCGGTGTATTCCGTTGCTAACGATGGGTCGGTTCGAAAACGACGTTCGAGCCGTTCGAGACTCTTCAACGCAGGCGAATCGAGAGTCTCCAAGGTCGCGAGGCGGGCCATTTCTAAAGGGAAGACGCACGACGTAGCGTCCTTCCATGGTGCGGTAGTGAGTCGTCACAAAATGCTCCTCACATTGGGTGTCTTCCGGACTCGGATGAACGCGGGCTAGGATATCTTCGAGTTCCCAGAACTGTTTTAAGGTATGCTCAAGATTAGGTGAAATGTTAGTATGATATGCGGGTACGGAATTGCGGGGGCAGGTTTCGACGGTAGGACCCGAGAGAATCCAGCCGAACGCGGTATTCTGCGCGAACGGTTCGTGTGGTGTTCCCTTGTGTGAACCGTCGCGATGAATATTTCCATACATATCGGCTCCAATTATTATATCGATTGGCGTAGGACTCAGGAAATCAGGATCGGCTAATTCGAGGGCGTCGAGGTGCGTCCACTTAGTGTGAGACGCAACGGGAGGTAGCACGTATTCCGCGAGCGAACACAATATTAAAGCCGTCGTCGAATACGCGGGATTGTTACTTTTTACGGGACTAATTTTGATATTTGCTGCGTAGCGTGCGGAAGTTTTTGTTTGACCAACGCCAGTAACGCTTAAATTTTGCTTTACTCGAGGAAGACGGAGTAATTGCAAGATTCTCCGTAATGAGTGTCACAGCCGATCTTGGATCGATAAGGCGCTGCGAGCGGGGGAACGAAAAATGGAATGACGCGACCGTGCGCGGAGGACGACTGGTCAAGAGAGAGCGATAGCGAGCATGAAGGACGGGAATAAGCTGGGCCATATTGAACGTGTGAGCGGTTAAGAGGACAACGTTTTTATTGGTCCTTGTTTTCGATCTCTTCTTGTGAATGTGACAATTCAAGCATACGGTAAATTTGCCGTGGTTTCCAAGGTGAGGAGGCAGTGTGAGTCTTTTGCGTACATTTCTCGACCAACGTGCTTGTTGGTGCATGGCAATCCTTTAAGCCATGGTTCGCAGCTAAATCAATTATAACCGGCGGGGTTCGTTTAATAATTCGAAAAACGGAGCTAAGGGTATAAGCGGCAAATTGTGTAAATGGAACTAAAAACAATGTAGGCCCTTACAGACCGGGCACATTTGCAAATTAACCGGCAGTTGTATGGGATGCTACGGCATTTGGCCCGATTTGTTTAAAGGTTTGAAGAGGCTAGTCCGCCGCGAGTCTCGATGGTTTCGTAGGGGCAGATCAGATAAAAGCGGCTAACGGCGGAATGAGAAGAGAATCTAATAAATTTGTCGAGTTGAGCAATAGGAAACGCGGTAATTTTGCGATTCGATAATCTCTTTCTAATTCAAAGCGCTTTTCGAAGATTGGTAGAAAAGTTTGCGAAAAGGGGGTTTGCCGCCCGCCCGGGGGTGCCGCCTGGCCGGGTTCCGGAGGTTTCCCCCGGCCCGGAGGTGGCCGCCCGGCCCGTGGTCCCCGTTCCCCCCCGGGGGGGCCCCCCGGGGCCCCGGAGGTGCCCCCGGGGCCCGGGAGCCGTCGGGCTTTTACCTTATTGTCCCGGATTTTTTTTTGTTTCCTTTTTTAAATTTAATGCAAATTTATCGTTTTTGCATTCCCATAGGCATCGTGATAATTTTTATCGACAATAGGACTTTTCGATCGTTCGCTCTCCGCGACTAATGTCTCGATTGAACGCGCCTTTCGGCGCTCGCGCTCGCATACGGCCGTGCGTAGGACCGTGCGTCGCCGACCGCCTGGCCGGCCGGTTGGGTACTATAAGAGATACGTCGCGCTCGGCGCGTCGAACGAGTCGAGCGAGTCCGGACGAGTCGTAAACGTACTTTCTCGAGTCTCTCGCCACTCCGGCGTGTTTCGACCGCTCTCCGTACCGTCGCCGACCGCTTGGCCGGTCGGTTGGGTACTATAAGAGGGTAGGAGAGATTAATATTGTACGTGTCGCGCTCTCGACGTTGACAAACGAAGAATCGCCCGAACGGGTCGAGAACGGATTTTGTCGAGTCGCGACTCTGACACGGAGAGAACATTTATATAAAATGTTTGATTTGGAAACCACGAATATATAAAAATAATATACGATCGTCGCAGAACGCGCCGCCGCCAAGTCTTCTCATGCTTGGAGGTTGCGTGTCTCGCGAGAACGTACGTTCGACTCTCGCGTCGTCTCGTATTCCTCTTCGCCGGGGATTACGGTGCGGCTCTTCTCGTTCGTCGCCGAACGCGCGCAAAATTAACGCACACTTATTTATTACGAGCACAGCATTGCCACGAGTCGGTGTCGCAAGACCGAATGGCTCTTATGTGGCGCGCACGCCTCTAGTGTGGTTGGCCGCGCGGTTCCCTCTCGTTTCGTACGCAGCAGCGGAATCGTCGCGCTTACCGAGCATCTACTCCACGGATACGAGTTTGCGGGAAGAGTTGCTTCTTCCCGCTCGCTTTGTACGCCGTAGCGAAATCTTATTGCTGGTCGTGTGCGGTTAAACGCGTACGAACCAGACAGAACAGTCCTCGACGTCTAAGCATCGCCATCGTCGATCTAGCGTCAGGGTGAATCGCGCGGTCTCTCGAGACCGCGCATCATAACATTTGGGAGAATAAGAACACGAGTATTTTGATCTTGTGGATTTTTGAACGGAGAGGAGGAGGAAGAAGAGGAGAGGCGGCGGCGTCGGGGGTTTACTCTCGCCTCCGTCGTTCTCTCGTACGCTTTACATAATAGCGTTAAACACAGCAGAGTGTCGCCGACCGGCTGAGCAAGACCGGCGGCAAATAAAATGGCACATACGAGCGTGTCGCGCGCGCGTCGGTGTTTCGGCATCGAACGCGCGCGCGCGCGAAAAAGAGCTAGCGACGAGTCTTCGGGCTCGCTCGCGAGTTACTCCCTTGCGAGTAACCGAACACGAAGCTCCCTGGTTGATCCTGCCAGTAGTCATATGCTTGTCTCAAAGATTATAAATGTAATTTATTGTAATTACATTTTTATTTTTTAAATAATACATATATACGTTCCAAAAAAATAAGCCATATTATTATATATGTACGTGTGTGTGGGTGTGTAACTATCATTTAATACACATTCACGTTAAATCACATCATTTAATCATATTTAATAACTATATCACTAACATATATAATTAATACTTATAATAAATCATTTTTAAAGTAATTTTTTTAAATTCTAGTTATCACTTTATCAGAATTATGAAAAAAAATTGATACAATTGTTAGAAAACTTAAATGTGCATAACTTTTTAATATATAGGCATTAATAAAATAAACATAGTGATTGTTAATTTTTTATGCTACAGCTACGCATAAAAGTACTAAAATACTTAGAACTTTAAATTACTGTAATATTCAACTGTATATATTATTATAACTTTTCTCGTTTTATACTATAATTAAAAAATAATATTTAATAATTACTTTATTGCACTTACAACTATGCATATGTATTTAATACTGTAACCATTTAAATAATAAAATATATATATAATTACTGTGTATGAAATTAATACATTCAAAATAAAAAAAGTACATATGCAAAAATAAACTCTATAAAATCTATAAATAAACGTAATAATAATAAACTGTGCAATAAACGTAATAATAAACGTTCAAATATTTTATTTATTATATATTAAAATTATTATATTTAATAACCTGTCCTTTTCTTGTTTAGATCTCCTCATTTTCGCATCTCTTTTTTTGTTCTTCCTTTTTCCTAAAAAGAAATATGTGATTGTTATACATAGGTGCAATAAGTCAATTCTGCAATAAATATTCTATACAAAAATAACAATAAGTTCTTAAATGTTGTATTTAATTTTAAAAAACTAATACACGCAATAATGAACAGATAGTGCATGTGTTCACCCTCTTTAAAATCAGTTTCTTATAAAATAAAAAGTTTGAGATAAGATGATAAAATAGTTAAATTGAGGTATATTATATATAACTTACAAATCTCGGTCAAATCTCTGCTTGGCTAAAATTAGCCATCTTGCAATTATATCCTCAACTTCCTTATTTGTTAAATTGGTTCTTGAAGTTCGCGCAGCATCTAACAACAAGTTTAAACAGATATGTGTGGTTATAGATTATATAAAAATTTAAAGCGACTTAATTTTATATATATATATATGTATATATGTATATATACTATTCAAAATTATTTTATATTCCTATGATTACATATTATTGAATAATGATATTAGAGTTCTAATAGCATCATCCAATATAACCATGCATAGAATGCTATATATAAAGTGTCAAAAATATGTCAATAAAACATTTCTGTGATTAAATATTTATATACTTACTTATGATACATATAGTAATGCGAAGATTTTTAAAGGCATTTTTCAATTTTGCACCAGCCCAACTATATTCCATTGCTAATTTATTTGTTAAAATATGTTTCATCATGTACGAAATCACATCATGATGATCCTTACCTCCTAAAAAGCTCAATTGTCTTGTCTAAAAATATAAAATAATTTAATTAATATTAGTTTATGATCTAAAAATATCAAAATAATAAACATTTGCTTTTCTCTTATAAAAAAAGTTAACATTACTTTTCTTTTAACTTCTTTAAAATTATTTAACATTATATAAATAAATAAATATGTCCAAAATATTGCTTTTTATAAGACATTTCAATAAAATGTTTCTAATCGTAAGTATAAAATGATAATATTTTGTATATACCATTTCTGTAGCAACACATTTGTTTTTTAATTGATTATCAATTCTCTGTAATTGTTCTACGGTATCTGCTGGCAAATCGAAATCATAATGTTCATTTTTTTTTAAATCCGTTTCCTCATTTTTTCTTATGTGATTATCCAACTTTATTAAACGTTCATCAATTGTTGTAAGATTTAACAATACTGCATTTAGTTTCCTGATAATTAAATTATGAAAATCTGCAAAAATAATTGACACATATTATTGTATATCTACTCATTGTCAGATTATATAAATATTACGAATTATATACCATTTTAAATATGTTTACAGTGATATAAATAAAAAAAGTTAAAACTTTAATAATATATATATATATATATAGGTAAGCTTTTACAAAAATTTAAAATTAATAACAGATATATTTTTACCTAAATCAATCTCAGCATTACAAGTATCGGATAAAGATATTGTATCTGAATTTTGTGGAACAAGGTCATCTTTATTTGCTGTTCGATGTTCTTGTGAACTTATAGATTTACTATATGTAACTGCAGACTTTTTAGACTGAATATTAATTATTTTTTCATTACTTATTTGTATCGGAGGCTTAGTTATTTTCTTATAATTTTTTATCAGTGGTTTTTTTATTTTATAAGTCATTTTGCTTTTATTTAAATCGTTTGATATATTAGAAGCTTCATCTAAATCATTGCTTGTGTCAGTTCTATCTGAATTATCAGAAAAACTTGAAATTTTTTTTACTCGATTCATTTTCTTATCACCTTGTATTAATGGTGTCTTTATTTCACAGATTTTGCTCTTATTTATTGTTAAAGCTTTTGGTGTATTAGGAAAATTATCTAACTCTAAATCATTGCGAGTTTTTAATTTATTGATGCTTGTGTCGCTTGTATCAGAATTATCAGAAGATGAACCTGTATTTTTTTTTGCTCGTTGATATCTCGATTTTTAGAGGTTATTTCCATCATCACCATCTATATCGGATATTTGTTCAGCTAATTTAAGTTTGTCTATAGCTTTATCATATGTATCTAAAACGTATAAAATTTTTGAATATTAAAAATTAGATTTTTGTTTTTATATATTTTATAATCAAATATCACTTTATATTTAAATTTTAATATATACTTTTAATACATATATATTATAATTTTAATTTATATAATTTTTGATAAAAAAATAAAATACATTTTTTATATTACTAACCGCTGCTACCAAAAATACGGATTATTTTATATAATTGCCAATCATCAGAAGGAGATATTCTTTTCATAATTGCTTTATTTATCTTAATTTGACTTGTATATGATGGCCATTTACATTCCTTATTATTTTCAGTTAACCATTCAGAAGGAACAATTTGTAAACCATCTTCGAACTCCACAATATTATACGCCATAATAACTGTAAATAAAAATTGATCAGCATTGAAATTATAAATAATCTATGATGTAAATAATATGATAAAAATGTGACGATAATAATAATAATAATAATAATAATAATAATATTTGCAATTTATATTAGAGTATTATAATTACGTTTAATTATTTAATTACAAATGCAAATTAATATTAAACATGTATTATTCAATTGTGTGTAACATCGGAAATATAATATAATTTTTATTATAAGGCATTTTCAACATTTTTGCTCTAATTTTATCAAACTCCCATGTCTGAAGATGAGAATATTCAGACATGATACCAATATTTAAAGTTAATGACGAAATAGGCTGTGTATATAAATCTTCCACTAACACAAGTACTTTGCCAATAGCATACATTTTATTGTCATTAGATTTAATGAAATTTAAAATTGACATTATTTGTCCATTTTCAAAAGAAATGCAATTATTTTTTGGATCATCACAGTTAATATAATATTGATTATTGCAAAAAATTTTATATTGTTGTACAGAAATGAAATCTTTCGTAATAGGACCATCACAATGAGAGCGTGTAAAACATTTTTCCATATCGTATGAATTTGAATATATTTTGAATGTTTCATTATTATGTATTGTCTCAATTTCTGCAAATCTTCTTGTTAATTGCTGTAATGGTTGGTTAGTTTTACGAATTAATTTCTTTAACGTAGACATATAATTCTCAAATTTAAATGCACTAAATTTATCCAGAGCACCAAATTGTTTTACGTCTGCAGCAAGATGTAATAAATTATGAATATTATGTGAAATATATTTAGAACCGTAGATAACTTGAAATGATTTTACAAAATGTTTTAATAAATTTTCTGCATATTCTATAATAGAAGTTTGATATGTTAAAGTAGGATGTGCAAGAATTGTGATTGCTACATGTAATGTTAGAAAATTTAAATATACATTTTCTTGTAGTATTCCTTTCAATATAATAGGACCTGTATATAATAAAAATTGCCGATATTCTGTGGCTTTCCAATGTTTGATATACTTTAATGATCTTGGTTTTCGAGCAAAATCAGAAGGAATATAATTGCGTAACTTTATTAGTTTCTTAGAAATTTGTTCTTTGTCTGAATTTGATAATCTTATCTTAAGTGGTCTTGAAAGCCATAACATAATAAGTTTACGCATAACACCCAAACATACCAGGTGCATATAATCTAGTGGCACATTTGTAACTAAGCCTAGATTTGGTATATTTTTTAAAATTGTGTCACCAGTTTGATAATCAAGATTATAAGATCCAGTAAAAAATTCTTTATCATTACGTAACATCATATTAGATGTGTATGGAAAACATATATGTCCTTCTATATTATCACCTTCAATAATGCATTTAGTGCAACTATTATATCCAGTGTGTCCTTTTACATTTAAAATAAATGATTTAGCAGGAGCGTCACAAATTATTGCTTTAATTTCGACTTTTATGATCTGTCCCTCATAATCAATCCCATTATTTATAAAAGCAATAGCATCACCTACAAACATTTTTAAAAACTCATTTGCATTTTTTGGTTTTCCTTCACCATAATATAAGGCAATGACATATACATTGTTTATAATATTATCTGCACATAATATTGGCCATAAACTCTTTGTGGAAGACTTATATATAGGTAAACCATCAATATTTATTTAGAGAAGTATTTATTGAGGAAACTATTAATCTAAAAGGAATATTTTCCTTGTGGATCTTGGGGAGCCCATAGGCTTTAGGAAGAAGAGAGTCGCTTGAAAATAAATAATAATATTCTTTTTTGTTGATGAAATCTTTTTTCAACCATTTTTTTAAACAAATATTGAGTTCTTTTTCTATTTTTGTTGATGGATTGTTTTTAACTATGGTATACGTAGAATCGTCTTCTAGGAGACTCTCAACTTTTTTTATATAAAATTCTTTTTCTAGTGCGACTGTAATGCTGCCTTTATCTGCTCTAGTAAATAAAATATTAGGATTTTGATTGCAGAATTTAATTGTGTCTTTATGCATGTGAAATAATTTTTCTTGTATGTCCGTTTTTTTTGTCGTTATTGTTTAAAAATAATGAAAATTGTGGAATGGCAGCATTACGAATCGAAGTAAGATTTCTGATCCCATTAGAATTGCTTTCTATATCTTTGATGAATTCGTGTATAGCTACTTTTTTATTTAAGTTAACTGGGAGACTAAATTCACCTCCCAATTGTAATAGATTGGTTACATTGGGGGGAATTTTTTTATCAGTTAAATTAATAAACCATTTCTGGTTAGTTTGTTGTAGAGGGTTATGTGTAGCACAACGAAAACTGTTGGCAGAAACAGTGTTATCAACAATATTTGTCGATGATATTGTTTTCAATTCGATAGGATCAATATTTTTAATGTACTCTGTTTCATGCGATTTACGTAGCCATAGGAATTTTTCTTGTGTATGAGATATAATTTTTGGTTGAACAAAGAAAAGGAGTTGCAATGGTGATTTAAAATCTCCTGCCAGATATAAGATGGTAAAAGATTTTGGAGAATTTGGAATTGCCTTGACCGTTTTTTATTAAGTGAGTTTAAAGTTCTATATAAATCAAATATCTCTATGTTAAGAATTTTATATCGATTCTGTAACGGAATGTTAATTTAATTATTTAACTATTAATAAAAAAAATTTTTACACCTTATTTATTTGCTCGTTCAGTTGGCCTACTATATATGATTTGTTTAATTTTTCTAAAAGGAATGTTCTGTTTGTGAATTTTAGGGAGACCGTAAGCTTTCGGTAGTATGGAATCACTAGAGTGCATAAAATAATATTCTTTTTTTGAAATATATCCTTTTGTTAGCAAATTTTTGATAGTGTAATTGAGTTCTCTTTCAATTTTTAAGATTGGATTCTTATTGACCACGCAGTAAGTGTTAACATCTGCAAGAAGTTCAGTCACTTTATTATTGTAAAAATCCCTCTCCATTGCAACTGTCACATTACCCTTGTCAGATCGCGTAAATATTATATTGTTGTTTTCTCTGCAAAATTTTACTGTGGTATTGTACATATCAGTAATTTTTTCGTTTATTAAATTCTTTTTGTGAAAATTATGTAGATAATGATTAAATTGGGGGATTGCAATATTCCTAATAGTTCTGAGGTTTTGTAAATTATTTCTTTTTCCATTAGCTTCCAAATCTTTGATAAATTCATGTATGGCAGTTTTTTTGTTGGAGATGGGAAGATTGAAATTACTACCCATTTGTAAAAGATTAGATACTTTTAGTGGGATTTCTGTGTTCGTTATTTTTATTATCATTGTATCTACTAAGAAATAAATCAATTATGTGTAGACATTACATCTCTCACTAATTTAATATGCTCGTTATAGTTGGCCCTGTCTTTCTAAATCTTAATTTTATAATATCACACGAGCCTTGTCTTTAAATATCTAATTGTTTTCCTTATTAAAATTAATTATTGTTCCGGAACCGTTGAAAATAATTGAGAGTCTCCGCGAAAAGTTTAAATGTCGCGCGATCAAATATATTGAGAACCATAAATCGTCGCATTAGCGAATCACGAATTTCCACGCGACCGAGGCATAGCGCGTAGCCGATCCTTCTCACACCTCTTTGCAATTCGCATTCGCGGTCCTTTTTCGCCAACTCAAGTGGCGCGGTTGTATCGATTAGGATCTGTCGCGCACCCCCGATCATGCCTATCTGAGTCGCTAATATCCTTCCTCGTTTCCCGTTCCTTCTTCTTGTTCCGGCTCTCAGTGTATTAACACATTGTCCTCGTTATTGGAGATTCGTATCACGCGTGGTTCACATAATCCTTCGAGTCACGAAAGTGATTCTTTTCCGCCGGTCATCGGCAAAAATTTGTAGAATATTGGGCAAGCGATATTTTCCATTATTTCAGTTTTATTTGTGAAATACATGCATAGCTCGGCTGCAATTACGACCGCATGTATCACCACGTGCTCCGATATTACAGTGTTCCGGAGACTCTCAGAGACCTCGATTTCGCGAACGGTGCATCGCGCATCCGCGTTCGGCTCTTGATCGCTGCGATCTTTGTAAAAATTATCGCGAGAAGATTTCCGTCGAGTACGCGCGCAGCAATTACGATCAAGCACAAGATGTCCGTCCGTTCTCGTTAAAATTTTTGTCCACCGTTCGCCAAGTGTGTTTAATTCGAACTCGAAACTTTAGTTTTTTTTGTGAAAGATCGACAACTTTAGTTTTTTTTTGAAAGATCGAATAAACCTTTTTTAACCATATTCTCAGCTGTTAACAATCAACCCC